>NC_143114.1:5263935-5566723 GCF_061535455.1 Colias philodice | reverse complement strand
AGTATAGCCCATTGCACGTACTACAAATCCAATCATCATTCGAGATGGAATATTTTGATCCCTTTGATGATTGAGAAGATTGTTTGAAATTTTCATTTGTTTGTCTTCGTGATTTTGGTTTATTAATCTGCTGAAGGGATAACTGCCGCCGTGTATCTTCTTTTTTGACATGACATGAGAAATGCAGAAATCTGTTGTCTCTTATGATGCCTTCATGGCTTCCACTGCATTGACAATTTAGAATAACACATTGTTCTTCTTAATCATATGGATAAAATATAGTTTTTCCTAAATTATTGATTCAATATTAATATTATTAATGCAGAAATCTGTTGTCCATCTGTGATGTCTTCATGGCTTTTACAGCATCATCAATTTGTAAGTCAATTTGGAATGACAATTATTGTCGTAGTAAAATTTATTTTTACCAAAATTAACCCTGAAAGAAGGGATAGGGGATGAAAGTTGTTGGCTTTGTGTGTGTTCATTGTCTGTCTGTTTGGCTACCATCTGAATCGGTGGTAAATGTTAAAAATATATTAGGACGTTTCAAAAGTGCTTCTAGAAGAAGTCTTATTGAATAATTAAATGTCTGAGTTTGAGTCTGTCAGCCTGACACGATATCAAGATTTAAATTCTGATAAATCAGTAAATAAATAAATTATTTATTGCATCAAACATGCAACTTATAAGGACATAAACTTACAATTAAAGAACAGACATATTTTTGCTATTAAAATATAGCATTTTTATTTTTATTTCATTGAGTAGGATTGACTTGAGTTATTGGTCTTGGTTTTTATTGCATTCAAATGCATTTTTAAAGTATAGAAAAAGGTTCATCCCGCCATGTGATAAAATATTTTATTCTCTAAAAATGTATCTTAATGATATGATGTTGACAATGTCAGTGTACGGGCTATCCCTACTTGTGTATAATTAATTAATTAATAATATGAAATAAAAGAATTATTTAAACATAAAAACTTGTAATAAACGGAAACTATAATAATGATGAGTCATGCGAGGTGCTCTTAGTGGCCGTCGGTGATTTTTTATTAATTATTATCATCTGCGATCAGTCAATTATCTACGAGATACTTTGGATCGGAATGGCCGTCGGCGATGAATTGATTTAATATAATTGTAAAATATAAAATGTTGGAAATAATTTGGGTCATATCGAATGCAAGCTCAGCGCCTTGATGCACTTTGTATGTGCTTGCTCATACAGTCAGGTATTATCTACCTACATTGTCAGTGTCAATAATCGGAGGAACAATTATAAGTTACCACATAACGTTGGGTGCAACCGGAGGATTCA
Organism: Colias philodice; assembly: GCF_061535455.1. Lineage (NCBI taxonomy): Eukaryota > Metazoa > Arthropoda > Insecta > Lepidoptera > Pieridae > Colias > Colias philodice. The sequence continues at coordinate 5,565,399 of NC_143114.1, read as the reverse complement.
TAAAATGCAAATTTACTACTTATAAATTAATTTAATATGTAACAAAAATTACTTCTTATATTAGATTTCAATTGGTCGATGTTTGTACGAAAAGTAATAGTGCCCCGTTCACGGTTGCACGAAGATTCGCTAGACGTCATTTATGTAGATCAAGGCTGCTCCAAGCGCGGATCCAGGGGGGGGGTCACGGGGTCATGACCCCCCCCTGGGCTAGGTCCACGACCTAAGTGGACCACTAATTTAATATTAACTTTTTTAAATTAACAAATTAATACTGTTCAATATGATGTTTTTATTGAATTTTGAGACATAAAAGTAATATAGAACAATGAAATCAATTACAAACGGTAACGGAAGAGAATACAACAAAAATTATAGAAAAAGTTAATTAGGGTCGACCTGTGGTCGTAATTTAAAGACAAATAACAGGTTTTTCGATTTAAAAAAAAAACCATAACTGCGGAATAAAGTGTAATGGTAAAGTTGTATCTAATTAATTTTTTTCTACAACTTTTGCTGTTACACTTTTCACACAAAACCTCAAATATCGAAATATCCCAGTTCGTGGATAAGACATAAAATAGCAATTTTTTTTTTCAAATGAACACTATAAAATACAGTCAAATTACAACAAAAAATCGGCCAAGTGCGCGTCGGACTCGCGCACCGAGGACTCCGAGCAAACATATTTTTTCATTATGTTGTATCTTACAATTTTGTTTAAAGGATTTTTTTCTTTATCTGTGCTTGTAAGTGCTTAAGTCGTTGCTTTTAACCAAATTTCAAGACTGTGTTCACGGGAAGTACCTTGTAGGTTTTGATTGATGATTCCCTTGCAAGTAGTTGCGAATTACAGAATATGCGGCTCTAATTGCTTTTTCTTCAGATTGCGTTGACATAGAATTTGAATTAAATAACAGATTTAAGTTATTATAGACCTGAGTTCTGATGTGAATATCAATTAAATACATGTAGACGTTCATGAGTAAAGGGATTGTAAGTTTAAAATTATTTAAAAATATATTTTTATTTAATTTAATTAAATAATTAGGGTTTTCGCAGTTATTACTACATCTGTGCTATAACACGATACTTTTTACTCAATTTCAAGACTGTGTTTACGGGACAGGCTGCTCCCTGCAGGTATTGATTCCCTTGCTAATGTCGAAATCCTACGGTCTACGGTCCCTTGATGCTGTGAAAAATTCAAACGTTTTAGCCAACGTAATCAAAAGATGCAGCTGTAATTGCTGAAATTTTTCGACACTCCCTAAGAAATCAAAACCTACAGGGTAGTTCCCGAGTACACAGAGTCATGAAATTTAGTACAATCAAACGTCTTATAACGCAGACTAGCTTACCGCCCGCGGCTGCGCCCACTTTCTCTAAAACCTTATAAATTATATACTATTCCTCTTGAATCACTCTATCTTTAAAAAAACTGCATTGAAATTCGTTGCGTAGTTTTAAAGATTTAATCATACATAGGGACATAGGCACAGAGACAACGACTTTGTTTACTAATTGCGAAAAGCATGAATTTTTCCTTAGATTATAATATAAAAAAAATATTAAAAAAAAATTTTAACTTACAACCCTGTTACTCATGAAAGCTGACATGTATTTACTTGATATTCATACCAAAAACTCAAGTCTAAAATACCTTTACGCTATAATAAAATCAAACTTCTATGTCAACGAAACGAAGATACAGCCGTAAATGCCGAAAAATTTCGCAAATTTCGACATTCGCAAGGGAATCAAAACTCAAAACCTACAGGGTACTTTCCGTAAACTCAGAATCTTGAAATTCGGTACAAAGCAACATCTTAAAGTACAGATACAGGAATAATTGCAAAAAATATATATTTTTCAAGTTTGTCTGCCTGTGAAGACCCTTTTTCTCAGGAACGCGTGGAGGTATCAATCTGAAATTCATACCGAATACTCAAATCTACGGTTCCTTATAACTGTGAAAAAATCAAACTTATAAGCCAACGCAATCAAAAGATACAGCCATTTATGCCGTAAATTATCGCAAATTTCGACATTATCGCAAGGGAATCAAAATCTATAGGTATTGTACTACTTCCTGTGAATACAGAGTTCTGAAATTTGGTTAAAAGCAATGTCAGCACAGATGGAGGAAAAATTTTAAAACATACATTTCATGCTTAATATCAACATTCGCAAGTGTTGCCAGGAATCAAAACCTATAGGGTAATTCCCGTGAACACAGAATCTTGATATTTAATAGAAACTTACGTCTTATAGCACAGATAAAGGAAAAATCGCAAAAAGCATTTTTATATTAAAACAATTATAAAAATGTTTGTACGGAACTCTTGGTTCGCCAATCCGACTCGCACTTGACCATTTTTTTTAAATCTACGTATCAATTAAATTACCAAAATATAGCTTTTGAAAATTGACCACGTCTATGTGACCCCCCCCTGGCACTAAAGCTGGATCCGCCCTTGGGCTGCTCAACCTTTTTAACAGTTGGGCCAAACAGAATGGTTCCTATTTTGGTTACTTATAGTGAGGCTTATAAAATTAAACTCCAGTATTATAAAACATAATTGTTTTTAATGAAATAATAAAACAAAGAGCATCTTATGCCCAATAAAGACACAGAATTGGATATAATCAATGTGATTTCTGACATTTTTTTGCTGTAATAACATTTTTTATGTTAGGCGTCAAATCAGACGTTGATAGTAACAGCAAGTCAGAAATATGTATGTTGTTCAGTTAGTGATGTGCGAGGTTTTCATTGTATTAATAACATTGTCAGTGTCAATAATCGGAGGAACAATTATAAGTTACCACATAACGTTGGGTGCAACCGGAGGATTCATAAAATGCAAATTTACTACTTATAAATTAATTTAATATGTAACAAAAATTACTTCTTATATTAGATTTCAATTGGTCGATGTTTGTACGAAAAGTAATAGTGCCCCGTTCACGGTTGCACGAAGATTCGCTAGACGTCATTTATGTAGATCAAGGCTGCTCAACCTTTTTAACAGTTGGGCCAAACAGAATGGTTCCTATTTTGGTTACTTATAGTGAGGCTTATAAAATTAAACTCCAGTATTATAAAACATAATTGTTTTTAATGAAATAATAAAACAAAGAGCATCTTATGCCCAATAAAGACACAGAATTGGATATAATCAATGTGATTTCTGACATTTTTTTGCTGTAATAACATTTTTTATGTTAGGCGTCAAATCAGACGTTGATAGTAACAGCAAGTCAGAAATATGTATGTTGTTCAGTTAGTGATGTGCGAGGTTTTCATTGTATTAATACTTAATAGCATCAAGGTTGTAGACAACCTTACTGCCGAAAACTAGACGTGTGACCAATGGATTGGTGGTTTCTTTCCATCAACATGATGATAATCTTCTCTCTGTTTTTTCTTGTTTTATTTTGATATCGTTTGCGTGTTTGCGATATAATTCGAACATTAATTGGAAAGTGTAATTCCGCATGTCACTGTTATAAATGTTATAATATTGTTTTTTTTTATGCCCTGACGTGTCGAGTGGATTGATGGGTATTTCTTTCCAATGATCATCAACATGATGATAATCTTCTCTCTCTGTTTTTTTCTTTTTTTTATGCAGATATCGATTAAGTGCTTTGTTTACATTACATTATCAACTATCGTGATAATCAACATCCATTTCTTCGATTCCTGACATTTCGTCGTACGATGAGACATTCATATTTTCAGAATCAGGATCGCTGTCTTCCCCAACATTTATAATTAATTGCCTTTTTTGTAATTCTTCAAGTCTCTCCTTTTCCCAATATTGATTTGCCAATACGTCAATGTGATTGACTTCTTTCTTCCAGTCGGCGGCGGTTTTTGACTGAATCGCTTCACGGGTTAATCTCTCAATCTCTTTTTTTTGCTTGATCTACAGGAATCAAAAACATACCCTTCCGCTTTTCTTCTTCAAAAAAAATGTAACACTCGTAATATCACTGTTAGCTCTCCGCTATGAATAGTCTTATTTTCCCCAATTCGAGGGCTGTCTATGAATAACAACACACTAAAAACTTAAACAGATAACAAAAAAAAAAAAACTGAACAGTCAACAACAAGATTTAACAATAAAAAAGTACAGAAATAACTAGCGCTGCGAAACGTGCGAATGCGTTGATGCTGCGAACCGTACTATGGCGAACGCGGTACCTGAGGTGGTGAGCGGAGGGGAGGCCGCATTCCACCCGAGCGTCTAGTTGGCTTGTTCGCGTAGTACGTGTCACTTGCTTTAAGCAATACTTAATACTTAATAGCATCAAGGTTGTAGACAACCTTACTGCCGGAAACTAGACGTGTGACCAATGGATTGGTGGATCTTTCTTTCCACCAACATGATGATAATCTTCTCTCTCTGTTTTTTCCGGTTAGTCCCGCTATGGTATGGTCCCGGTATGGCACCCTCTTAAAATACCTATCAAAAAGTCCCGCTATGGTACCCATCTTTTAGATCTACGTTAGACAATAGAAGGTACAACTGAAAAGAAAAGTGTATCTATAAATAAATACTTTTAGGAGTGTATCAATAAAACGTCTGTTTGCGATATTAAATCAGTCTTTTATTAATTCAAAATATTTATAAAAAAATATCAAACAGTAAAACGAAATATTAATTGCAATGTAATTTTTAAAATAATCAACAATATTAATTACCAATAATCAACAATAAAAAAAATATAAAAAATCCACATCTCAGAAAAGTATTACTGTAAATATTATAAACTACAAATAAAAACAACATCCAGACATAAATATTAGTTACAAATAATCAACATTGAGAAAAGGCAGTAATTGTAAATTTATATAAACTACAAAAATAATCAACAACCAACTAGACAAATATATTAATTACAAATAATCAACATGGAGAAAAAGGCGCAAATTGTAAACATAAACTACAAAAAATAATCAACATCGAGAAAAAGTATTAAACATTTTAATAGGCTAAAAACAAAATTAAAATAAACTATTTTTTTAAATGTTCTGATCGAAATGTTGACTTTGATATGTTAATCAGAAAATCACCAATGGAGATAGCTTTATTTTCGTAACTTTTTGTTAGCTTTTGAATCTGGCGGTCGATTTCTATACTTGTTCTTTTTCTTGAATTTATAGGTGATCTTTTTAGTCGAAAGCTATAACAAAAATCATCAGTTATTTAAGTTAAGCTATATTTTTTTCAGTAACCGTCTGTAATAGAAGGCGACAGCCAATAATATCTACCAAAATAAATAAAATCAAATCCATTTTCAAATTCTTCTATGTACTCGTATTATGTAAAAAAATATATATCTGCTTTTAAAAATATTATATCTGCTTAAAAATATTGTCTAAAAAATACAACTTACTTGGCTTGTTTTATATCAAAGTGACATGTGTCGTTGCCAATTGTTTGCAGAAACAATAATAAACTGGGATTTTTTCCAATAACTTTGTTGAATCTGCCATTCCATGATTCCGCCAAGTTAGTTGTTCTATGGCGTTCATTATGGCAACACCAAATGAGGTCTGGATATTCAAGCCACTGAGTGACAAAATAGTCATTGAATTTGGTCATAGCTTCATCGTCGAAACTGAAAAAAATACTTATTAAACGTTCGTACTTGTAAAGCAATGAAATTAACAGGTCCTTACTGATATTGTTGTTCTTTACTTTTTTGCCATATAATTAGAGTTAAGTACTCAAACATCATTTTGGAAAGTAACCAAGATATTATACCTATTTTCCATTATATGCAGCCAGCCGTCTTCAATATCTTGTTTTGGCAAAAACGCCAAGCCTATGCATTGCTTAACATGGTTCGAGGACTCTTCGTGTTCCATGAGATTTAAAGATTTCGCTTTTTTGATAACGTTCTTTTGAAAATGTACGTTACATCCATTTATTTTGATATCAGGAAAAATCTTCGCTGCTGCATTTATTACTCCTATTTCATAATCGAAGGTAAATTTCGATGGACGCCATTCAGGCAAAGTTTGTTTAATCAATTCGAAAACTTTTTCATAAGTTTTCCCTTCTTTGTTTTTTAACAGAATATAAAATAATGGTGCTACATTCGTGGATAACTCAGTGCTTCCCATGTCTCCATGAATGACATAAACTTGTTCGAATGGGTTTGGGCAGCCGTCGAAAGTGCCATCACCAAAGTAATGCGTTACACATTTTATATATTCCTTTACTTCTGTCGAGGAAAATATAATTATTCGATTACAGTCTTCATTACAATAATCAGCCAATACATACTTATTAAATTCTTCTGGTATTATAATTTCTTCCACATTCTTAAATTGTGTTTTTGGTACGTTCAACGACTTATTTCGGTGTCTGTATAATACTGTTTTTAATTTTTTATAGTCAGGAACATTTCCTGTAAGGTGTAACCCTTTGTCTTTTAAGTTACCCATGTGTTTTTCGAAAATTTTCTGTACTGATCCGTAATTTGAATTTACTTCTTTTTTGCACTCACTTATAGCCATTTGAACTTCATTGTCTTCAAAATGTGGCACGCACTGATCACTGTGTTTATAATCTTTAATTATTGTATTATTGGTATTGTCAATAGTTATATATCCACTACATTTCTGGGGGCACGGCAGTGCCCCCGCCAAGTCGAGCAAAAAAAAGCGGCACGGCCGTACCATCCTTTTCTCGAAGCAATTCGGGCCTTTTTCGACCCCCTATAATTCGGTTGTGGATAAAGCAAGAAACCTGAATCTTCAGTAACTAATCCGGTATTGTATAAACACGGAATATTTAAAATTTCAGTCAATTTGAACCAGTAGTTTAAGAATGACAACTTGTTAAAGTTTCTAAATTTTGTCACTCACTGACTCACCGATCATCAAAAGTCCAAGGCACTTCTAGCAGACTTAGAAGCTTCATATTTGGAATACATATAGAGTTTAGTGTCTTAATCATGGGAAAACTTAAATATTTTGTAATTTCGGTCCAGTTTTCCAAATACACCAACTGCATCAATAACTTTGTAATCCCATATAAATATATGGGATTACAAAGTTATTTATGCAGTTGGTGGTTGGTGGTGGTTATAAATTTAATAGGTGTAGATAGGTACCTACCATATGAGGCAAGGGAGGGGGTATAGGGTGGGTAAGGGTGTGTTTAGCCCATGAAACTGAACAACATTATTACTTACTAATTGTAAAATGATCGACGTAATGAAAAACACATGATTGGACATGTCTTGAAGTACGAAAATCTAATAAAACAATATATTATAATTTAAATCTGTTATATATAAATTGTTGGCGCGACTAGCCTCCTTACAGACAGACTGGCCTCTATTTTACTTTATGACTGAGTAGATGGTATCAAAAAGAAAGGCTCTACAAAAAGAAGTGAGATCCCATCAAAAACATCCTGTAAAAAACCCAAGTCTCGCAGCTCAGTCTTTCTACCGTCAAAAGTTGTGAGATCCATGTAATACCAAGTCGGTTAATCTATTTAGTGTCTACTTGAAGGACCTTCTGTCTTAAGTTATTACATAAGTTATTATCATGCCAATATTAAAAATATTTAACGTTTTAAACAAATAGATCGACTTGGACATCGCATGAAAACAAAATGAATATTACAATATTATATTAGATTCTTTAGTCTCTCGCGCCTCACGCGATTGAAACTCTCGTTCCTGTTGGTCGCTGGCCCGTCGTGCTGTGTAGTGTGATACATACTAATAATCAAATCAAGCGATGTCCAAGTCGATATATTTGTTTAAAACGTTAAATATTTTTAATATTGGCATGATAATAACTTATGTAATAACTTAAGACAGAAGGTCCTTCAAGTAGACACTAAATAGATTAACCGACTTGGTATTACATGGATCTCACAACTTTTGACGGTAGAAAGACTGAGCTGCGAGACTTGGGTTTTTTACAGGATGTTTTTGATGGGATAATACTATTTCTCCTATTTACACAATGCCAAGTACTTGAATTTTTATTTTCTCTGCGTTTAATATATTTATGTCCGGCACGTAATAAAGTTTTTCCACCGCGTCGACTGTCAATAATTATTAAATTTACACCACGTGCACTACTTGACCCAGACATTGCAATAGATAAACTAACAAGCTATCCTGCAAATAGCAAACTAAACCCGGAATAATACTGTCTCTCTCTATTTTCATAAAAACAAAAGGGAAGAGCTAGATACGAATTCGAGGAAGGGCTCGTCTCTATTGTTTTACGAAAAAACCGGTTGGTCAGGTAACTACCTGAAGTGAAACGACAATTACCGAGCGTGATTTGTTTAAAAAATAGTATTAATAAATATTATCTTGCTTAACTATAATAGTTAAGAAAAGATATTTTTTATTAATACTATTTTTTTCTTAACGCATTGTATAACTTTTCTTTACAACAGTACCAAAAACTGAAGGGTACCATAGCGGGACTTTTTGATAGGTATTTTAAGAGGGTGCCATACCGGGACCATACCATAGCGGGACTAACCCGTTTTTTCTATTTTTATATTGATATAGTTTGCGTGTTCGCGATATATTTCGAACATTAATTGGAAAGTTTTGGCTTGGTCGCGTAGTAGATGTCACTTGCTTTAAGCAATACTTAATACTTAATTGCATCAAGGTTGTAGACAACCTACCTGCCGGAAACTAGACGTGTGTCCAATGGATTGGTGGGTCTTTCTTTTCATCAACATGTTGATAATCTTCTCTCTCTGTTTTTTCTATTTTTATATTGATATAGTTTGCGTGTTGGCGATATATTTCGAACATTAATTGGAAAGTTTTGGCTTGGTCGCGTAGTAGATGTCACTTGCTTTAAGCAATACTTAATACTTAATAGCATCAAGGTTGTAGACAACTTTACTGCCGGAAACTAGACGTGTGAACCATGGATTGGTGGGTCTTTCTTTCCATCAACATGATGATAATCTTCTCTCTATTTTTCTATTTTTATATTGAAATATTTTGCGTATTCGCGATATATTTCGAACATTAATTGGAAAGTTTGATTCTGCATGTCACTGTTATAATATTGTTTGTTTTTTTATGTCCTGACATTTGGCATATACACGTAAAGACGGATAAAAGTATCCGTGTCCATACTTCACGAACTTTCTCCATTGTTACACGTGCATTCCGCTCGGTTGTTGCCAATGATTCGATTCTTTTAATGTCTAACTTAACTGTTTGCATTACTTGTAAATAATAATTCCAGGACGAAACATGAATTGTTTTTTTCGGAAAATTTTTCTCGAATATTCTTTTTAATATCTTTCGATGACGCAGGATCATTACAATGAAAAAAATTATCCGATATATGTATACTGTATACTGTATATACTATATAGCGCTGAAGACTGACGATGCTTGCAGAGATATCTTAGTTTTCTGGCCCTTTTTTCTTTTAATAATTTCAATCTTCTATTTCCAATATTGCTTCTGTTTAAAAATAACCGCTTTTTATATCGACGTCATACAAATCTAATGAAAAATTAATGATATTTCAATTTTATATTAGAATTGACTGGAATTATACTCGAAAATTAAAGCATTTATGTATTCGACACTTCGACAGCGAAAAAAAATATTTTTATTTAATTTTTATACTTTTGGTTGCGCCAATAGAAAAATAAACGTAAATATATTTCTTCGATATCAAGCGGACTGTAAGACTGGATCTACGTGGTGTAAGTAAAGAGGGAAAGACGGGAGACACACGGCACATACCTCGTCGGAGGGAATAGCGTCCAGGAACACGCGCCACGCGGTCGAGGATAATCAACGTTAGGATAAATGGTGTGAAGATCCTGAACAGAAATAAAATACTTTTCTTATAGTCAACAAAATTACATAGCTTTTCTTATGTAAAACAAAACTTGAATGACTCCTTAAAATTAACCAAAATTCATTTACAAATTACTTACAAATATAAAATATTAAATTTAGAATCACATTTTTCAATCTTTGGTGCGGATGAGCACTGCAAAACAGTAGCAGTAACACCCATAACTTGAGCACCATAACCTTGGAATCCTTTTTGTTTATTAATAAACATTTTAACATCTTCAGGCCAATCATAAGGATCACCACTAGTACACATAGAATCCATATCAAATTCAACATCACAATGGGTATAACTTACAGTATACACTGAACTATTCAAAAAATTAGTATTTTCAGTTGCAGGATTTAATTTTGGTGTAGCGAGCAAGCCTAAATGCACTTGAGGTTGATTACGGAATGACGAATGTTGACCGGAATGTACATGCACAAATGTATGTATATCCTTCTACAGATTGAAAATATGTATATGATGTGCGATTGACATAGTTATAAGATGTTTTGTTAAGTTCTTGACTTGCTTCAACTATACCTCTTTGTCCTTCTGTAGTAGATAATTTTAATATATGAGGTAATTGATGTTTATAAATTACTTCTTTATAGTTGACATCTTCCGCAAAGCCATCTTTTTTATTATACATTGGAATAACGACTTTTTTTAGTTGGTTTTATATATCCATTAGATGGACTATATTCATAATTCACAATTGCTTCTTGCATACATTTATTAGCAAAACCAGTATGTAAAATTTTATCCATACGATAATTTGTAATTTCTGGTAACCCATCATAAGCCCCAGACACTTTGTTAAATATAATGCCAGCATACCAATTTAAGTGTCTTGGTATCTCGCTCGAACCCGCTGGTTTATACATCGTATCGAACTGCTCTGCTAATGATTTGTCCTTCACACCGGTAGGTAACATTGGTTCAGTGGCCTCACTTTTTATTGGGCCAAATATATTTTATTATTCAATCCCACGCACCATTTTATTATTGGAACGTATTCTGTTGTCGCTGTGCCAGATAATGTAGTCCCGTGATCGAAAGATGTTCTAGTACCGCATAAATGAATATCACATTTCACTTTTACAATTTTAGAATTAAACGGTAAACTTGAAAATTCTTGTGGGGACAAATACCATGGAACCCAATCAACAGGATAATATGCATATGGTGTTAATTGCCGGCTCAATTGATCACCACTAACCATTGTATGAGCATATCCATAGGTATAATGATACCATTTTTTAGAAAAAGACATATGTATAACTTTTAGTCGTGGACATGGTAATATTTTAGCTAAGCCAGCCGATTGCGATGCAACAGTTCCAGCTCTTCCTGCTCCTCCTGAATTGGATCCCAATCCAGAGGTATCCATAGGCTCCTGATTACTACCTCCCGAAGCGACAGCCGACGCCGACGGCATCGAAGGCACATTATTTTGTATATCTGCCATATCAATATATTCGTCAATATTATCCAAATGCTCAGAAAATAAATCGTCCAAATTAAATTCTTCTGTATCGAAATCAATAATTCTTGAGGGACCGGCGGTATTTGTGTCGTCGATCCGTCTGGAATCGGTGGTATCGGATCTATGTTGTCTCTGATATTCTTGGTCAAATATTCTTTTAACTTCTCTTCCAGCATTACTCAATCTCCATTGATTGTAATTAGCGTATTGAGATTTTTCAGCAGCTGATAATTCTCTCCAAGCTTTAGAATATGCTTTTTGTAGAGACGCGTATCGCTTTTGGCCTTTACGACCGGGAGTCATTGTTGAAAATCAATAAAATGCCGCTTTTATATATGAATCTTATGACGTCATCTTTTATAGTGTTGAAAACGACCATATACTCCACCGTAAAGTCTTTATATAACTTGAAATTTTTTGTCTAAAAATTTCTTATTAAATCCAACGCATACAACAACAAGTAGTTATCATGAACATAATCATGTGCGCCTGCGGCAACGACAATTAATTAACAGGTGCATTGTAGTCAGGGTAACTTTTTAAATGCTTGTGCAAATTAAAAGTATTGCCACAAAACCGCACTGTTTTAAAACATCTTTTGCAGCTTGCAGTTTTGTCATCATTTTTAGTAAAATATAAGCACACAGTTGACTTTGGAGGCCCCATGTTCAGTTCAACCACGACTATTCATTAACACAATATTTACAACAAAACAAACACCTTTTTATTTCAGCCACGAACTCACAGATTTATTGTTTGAAATGAGAGAGTCTAGATGTCATTAACGTCAAAATATGGCGGCAAGCGACGCTGACTGACAGATAATAATTTGGGCATAGACGAACAAGCCAACTACACAAAACTTAATAAAACTGTGTGCGTTCTACGGTACGGTGCGGTGGTTCCACATGGTTCTTTCAGTGGTAAAAAAGCATAAAAATGTGAAAAAAAAATTAACATTGCCTAATGTTAAATGTGTTCTTTGGGACTCACAAATTTTTCTAACGGAAAACTTAACTCTTAACTGACAATAAATAAGGCACTTTAGGTTTCTGATTTATTATTGTAAAAGAATTTATTACAAATTATTCAACAAATTTTATAGTTACACTTAAGAGCACCCAAAAGATTAACCCAATTTAAGCTGCACCGGAATTACCTGTAACAAAGAGCATCATCAAAATTTGATCTTGAAGATTGATTACCTTGTGTTCAAGAGAACAAACAAAATTTATTTACAATCTCTTTTATTGCCTAAATTCCACTATGATTTTGATCCTTCAGTAATTTGTCTAAGCACTCTTGATAAAAATTGATGGCCAGCTGTAAAACTTAGATCAGAATGATTAAAAAAAGCTTTAGAAACTGTTATAATAACTTACTGGGGTTGTGACAAGCGTTCGTGATATACGATACTCCATTTGTCTTTACCAATCTGCTCGATAGTTATAGAAGGATGTCCGGACTGAGACGGGCTCGATTAGAGGTGGGCTGGAACAGGTAAAATTAGAAACCTGTTTCACCAGTTCCAGTTCCAAGGAAATAACAGTTTCAAAATCCTGTTCCAAAATAACAGCCTGTTCCATTGGAACCAAAGACTCTTTAATTGCAACAGATTTTTAATATAGTAGCTAGTTTCATTCAGTACAATAACAGTGACATGCAGAGAACAGATGCTATCTCTTTCTATTACAATAAGTCAGAGGAGAAAAGAGCTTGTTCCAGAGAACAGATGCTATCTCTTTCTATTACAATAAGTCAGAGGAGATAAGAGCATGTTTCATACTGTTCCGGGTCAGTTTCGTTAGTATCTCTTTCTAACAAAGTTCCTTACGTGCTTACGATAGATAGAGACACGATAGAGAGAGCTTATGTTACGGCTGACTGTTGTAGGTTGTTTGTGGAACAGGCGAAACAGGCAGGAACTGTTTTTTCGGTATTGAGATACCTGTTACATGTTGTTACTTTGAAATACCTGTTTTTTTAAACTGTTTCGATAAATACGTCTCACTCCTAGGCTCGATATTTTTTGTAGTCTGAAAATCAAAAGGAAGTATTACAAAGTGATAGGTCGTTAAGAAAAGACCCCTTTGGAAATATAAATTAAGTTTGTACTTACAGTACGTCGTTATACGATTTATTGTTGGTTATGTAGATTGTTCGAAGAGCATAGTCGTACTTTTCGGGACCTGTGACGCCTTTTAGCTCCAAAACCCTGTAAAATAATTTTAAATAAATAAATTAAATGATCATAAATTGCACACGGAAAATCTGGATAGTTAGGTTGTAGGCAAAGTACTTACTGCTCGAGGCTTGGTGCAGCAATCAACACTACGTGGCGGTCAGACTTCGGCACAAGCATTCGCGAAATCGGATGATCTTGTCTCACTTTCATCTTGATAATTTCTCTAAAAGTGAAAAGCAAGTCAATTTAACGGCAATTGGGGATAATAATTTTGGTTTATTGTAATAATTTAAAAGTACTTACAACCACTGCGATCCTGTGGGAGCCAAGAGGTTAGGTGCAGGCATCATTATCTCAGTTTCTACCGGTATAATCAAATCAACTCGGCCAGTATCTTCATGGCTGATAACAGAGAGAAGAAAAATAAAATCTCAATACATAATTAAGAAATTACCTTGTATCTTGTGAACTATTGACATTTTTAAAGATATAAACTCATCCCGATGTTACACTCATCAAGACCTTTCATTTGAGTACCCACATCAATTTTCATTTTTCATATATTTATATATATTATAATATATATGTACATATGAAAAATATATCAAAATGCATGTGGGTACTCAAATGAAAGCTCTTGATGATTGCAACATCGGGATGAGCTTATATCTTTAAAATATATATTATATTTAATATATCAAAAATGCATGTGGGTATTTGTGCAATACTTACATTTCTTCTATCTTTTTGAAAATATATCCAGCTCCGTTTTCATTATCAATAACCAAAGCCGACACGTCTGAAACGGTGAGGCTGATTTTCACACCTGATCGATGATAGCTAATCACTTGTCTCGCTATTTTTAAAATCAAGTTCCCTGCAGTGTCCAGAGGCCATTCTTTCGGCACCAGAATTTTCGAAGTCAAGTTTCGGTATTCGCTCATATTTGCTGATTTTTAAAAACTTTCTTATAAGTAGAATAATTAACCACCCCAATGCTGGAGATGAGCTGACTGAATGAATTCGGATGAGCGACTGAAGTCCCGACAATTATTTTGACAAACTGCTCTTCCAGTTATCAGAGACGACCCGATAACGTGTCACGTCCATGCGCCGATAATAATAAAACTAAGCGATCATTTATAATAAATACTCGAAGTAATTAAAGATGTTTATGTTTCATTGTTGTTATCTGCTGGAAGACATAAAGATAATGGTGACCTGTGACCGTATTTGAAATTGGGAAAACCCAAATGACGTCATCGCGAAACAAACAACCTATGCACGGGAATAATATTAGGGTATCTCGTTGACAGCTTTATGGTTTGTTAAGTTATTAATTAATTAAGGCAAATGCCCGATAATGGATCTAATTTTCATTACAACCGCTGTCGAAGCCAATATACCATGATACTAATGTCACCTTTTAGGAATTCACGCGACCTTTACCCGAAATACGAACTTTGATTACGTAGAAAATGGAGACTAGTGAGAACTATTTAGGAATTGACGTTATTGATACGCTCGCGTTTCTACAAATTCTTAGAATCTAATTGCGTAGGATCCGTATGAGTTTCATTATGATCATCCGGCAGTTCTCCAACCATTGTGTGTACTGTTTGCCGCTTTAGGTATAATCTGGTTTAGCCCTTAATCTGGCAAGAGAAAAAAATCATGAAATTTTATTTTTTTATATATTTTTGTCATCTTTAGATTTTCCTAAAACCAGGAAAAATAATCAAAAAAATCTAGTATATCACGATTTTGAGAAAATGCATGTCCAGTATACAGGACATTGCCCGGTTCTCCATAAAGTAACTGTAAATTTCGATGTCCAGTATATTGGACATTGCCGAATTAAGGAATCGTTCGAGAATTTTCATAAAAGCGTTATTTATGCAATTATGAAATAAACAAAAATAAAATGCATGTGTATAAAGAAAATATTTATTGTTGTACAATTTTAAAATTTAAAATGACATTATTGTTACTTATTTGGCTTCTATAAAATTGTACAAAACATAAAAAGTAATTATTCTCATAATATCTAAATAAAAACTTATAATATCTAATCAGTCAAACTTTTCTAAAAAAATTAATAATTTCACTTACTTGCTATGGTAATCATAAAAACAATTTCTCTTACGTACTAAACACAACCTTTGATTGCACTTAGCGCAATATACTTCAGTCTTATATTTGGTGCAGTATTTACAGCGACCATAGGATTCTCCAAAGCGCGGCCAATGCCCTACGCCGTCAAAACGGACGCTATCATCAGTTCTACTGTTCATATATTTTCTTATAGATAATCTAGATCTCCCTTTATTTTGCAGCTCTCTGGCTAATTGACAGCGAAACAACTTTAACGGCATATGCCTTACTGCCCGCCGATTACAATTTCTTCGGTATAATAACCAAGCGTTATTAATTATACAAATGTCAATCATTTGAGCAAAAATGGCAGTGTACCAGCGTCGACTTTTGTAAGTAGTCCGGTATAGTGCTATGAGCATGTCGGCAAGATCAACGCCCCCCATGTGGTTATTGTAATGTTTTATGAGCTCAGGACAGTCCACGTCAACGCGAGCCTTCACTTCCTTACTATAGCGTTTTATCTTTCCCACTGGGTAGGCATCGGCATAGGTACTGATTAAAGTGACTACCTTATTGTCGAACCATTTGACCACTGCGAGCTTATTACTATTGTCTACTAGTTGGCAATAAGATCCTCTACCTTTTTTCTTCAAGGTTTTGTCGTCCACGAGTAGTTTGTCACATCCCTTAAGCCTTGGCGTATGGTCCCAAGACTGAAAATGCCGTAATTTTCTCTGAGATGTTTCGCCAAATCTAATGTAGAAAAATAATTATCAAAATATACCACACATGCGCGCGTCTGTATGGTTTTGCAAAGGGCGACTACTACTTTGGCTCCTAAGGTTAAGGTGTCTTCGTCTTGAGAAAACTGAATATTGTTAAATGTATCTTCACCCCCATATAGCAGGAAGTCGTAAACAATACCCGACATACCTGCCCGGACAAAATTTTTGAAACCCCACTTATTGGGTTTCATGGGGTTATATTGTCTTCTATTTCCCGCCTTTGTCCCTTTATACGGTATTGTCATTTCGTCTATGCTATACCTCTACCGTTATTTTTGAACTATAAATAAATGGAATTTTGCTTTATTAAATAGTGAATTTTGTTAAATTCCACTCTATTTTCTTTAATATTTCGTTTTTCGTTTTTAAAGATATAAGCTCTATATAATATAATTTTTAAATAATTTATAAATTATTATTACAATTTCAAAGTCGCATACATTTTGTTACTTCTGTTACATATGAATATGATTAAAAAATACCTTTGTAAAGGTAAAGGTAAATAAATTATCTACTTTAATAAAATAGAATTTTTATTTAACAACATTGCTGAACCACAAGTGCATAAAATTTACATTAGGTCATTTTACAAGAGATAATTATTACACAGCTCTTAATGCGCAACCAAAAGCTCCGGGTTCGATTCCCGGCTCGGGCTGTCCGAATAATTTTTTCTGTTTTCTGCGTTAAAGTTAATCAAGATGACTACTAAGCCCTTATTTACCTAAATATAGTTACTATCAATAAAAAAAATAATCTTAGGTATAGTTATTAAACTTTTTTTTTGTCTCAGTCAGAAAAATATAATTCAACATAGTAGAGTAAAACTGCATAACAAAAAATATAATGATTGACATCAGACAGGCAGTTGTATCTTTGCTTCCTAAGGTTCTTAACAATTGAATAAAGGTCAAATGTACCTGTTTTAACAAAACTATACAACGCAATATCAACGCACAAAATGTGATAGCTCTCCCGAGCCCACTGTTGCAGTGAACCACTATCGGACTGTTAGAATGCATTCGGCAGCCATTATCCGATTTTCGAGTGACCAGCCATCGATCATATATCTTTATCATCAGTACGAAGTAAAGAAAGTCTGCCTCTTCTGGAAAAGTATCATCCTCTTGCCATTTTTCATACAAAAAGTGAGTGAGTCTCAATTGACCTCCATCCTTGTGTGTCACATCAATACTTGTGATTAGGAAATTCTTAAGGGCCGAACTAACTTCGATCGTTTTCACCATCAGACTGCCAATTTCGAGAGTTGTTCCTTCAACTGGGCTCCAGTAGCGGTAGCACTGGCTCCTTCCGTTTTCAACAGGCTTGCACAGCATGACGACGAGCTGACATTTTTGTTCCCATATCATCTTCCACCAGTCTGACATAGTCTCTTCTAGCGGCGCCTGACTCACTATGTACTTCTTAGGATGCTTGAAACCATCCACGTGACTTGCATTGATGTAGTCTCCATAGTTTTCTTCACTTTGTAGAACCACTCGGCTGTGATCAAAGCACGGCGCATCTGGATTCCTATTTTTCTTAAAGTTTTCATCAGACATACAAACATTGAACGTTCCTTGTGTTTTCTTATTCAGTATTTTGTGGTGCTCTTCAAAAAGATGCTTAAGAACATCCGGCTTGTTGAGCAATTTAACCAGATTGTTGGAATTTAGTGATTTATTTTATTTTTCATTTGTCAACAATAAGTAAAAACTTTCTTTTGTAACTAATTACTATTGAACTATTCTGATGTAATGTATCGGGAAGGCACAGACTCCTGAAACACAGCGAAAGCTATATTGGGAGTCTGGGGTCTATATTATGATGTAAGGAACCTTGTTCAATAAATGATTTTTATTTTTTTATTTTTTTTTATTTAGAATTTCCACCCCCATTTGAGTTACAGATAGTGTCTGCTTTCTTCAAGTGCTGCTCACTCAGCAGGATAACTGCATCGACGTATGACCCAAGGACAACTAATAGGTTACTATTCAGAACCGATACTTATAGCGGGATTATTTTTCCTTCTAACTTGACGCACATGTGATAAGCAATTTAGGTAGAATTATTGTTACAATTTGAATAACAAGGACTGTAACTAAACCACACAATAAGTTATTTTAGTCTGACGTCGAGGAAAACCACCAACTAGTACTAGAGTTATTGTGATGTTGAATGGCGCCGATGCACCTGCAGTGCCCTCTGTAAGTGACTATAACCAATTGAAAGGATTTACAGTCACCGTAACAAGTATCGCTTTGCAGAATGATTACGTTGAAATGGTTATGAATGTATTTAATATCAAAACCATGCGATCAAGAACTGTTAATTTCTTGAAATACCTGAGCTGGCCAAAAGATGGTATTACTGACATACTGACGCTTATCACTTTTATGGTAGTAGTGAATGAAAGGCACCAGTATTACATCAAACCCGGCTTGATGAGTCCACCGGGTACAATAGTTGTCTATAGTACCACTGGCACCGGAAGAGCTCCAACGTTTTGTGCCGCGGATATCTGTATGTTTCAATTAGTAAACTCAGCAATTGTATCGATACCATCAGTTGTGTTTGGTATTAGACACCAGAGGCGATCAAGCATCGAGTTTTTAGAGTTTAGACCATTATTTTTTTATCAATAACTTGATAGTTTATTTTCTAGCAACTGTTCCACCGAATTCTGAGTTATACTTCCGATTTCTCCGTTATGACTTATAAGTAAATGATAAGTAGACTTATAATGTAAGTAAATGATTAAAGTAACTGATAATGTTAATCGATGTTTTATTTATACAAACTTCACCACACTTCATGCTTTTTTTTCCTTAGTGATTAATAAACTATCAATAATTATTAGTAATCTTATAGAGGCAACCCCTTCATTTATGAATAGAGAGGGGAAAGTTTGTGATATATGTTGGCGAATTAAAGGTTTGTTAGAGGAAAATTAGCTTATGCAGGAAAAACACACGTGGTATCATCAGTTTACTGAAAAAATAAAATATTAAGAATCTGGTGGCGTGTAGGTTAAATTTTCTGTCATGGCAAAGATTGTCACACTGTACTAAGGATAGTAATTAAAGTAAATTCATTTTTTTACAGTCAATAATGCATCTGCGCTTTTTATTTAGCATAACATTCGAAGGTACGTTATGTTTCAATAAAGTTATGTAAGTATTATTAAAATCAGTCTGCTTAGTTGCGCAAATTAACCTCACACGAGTGCGCACACTTACCCTTAGTACGGGAAAAGTGTGTGCATTTACAATCATTCGAATTAATCCGTTTTTTTTCCAAAGTGTTAAGGTTTTGAACTTTATTTATTAATTTAATTATTGCCTACATACATATTCTATCAGAGATACATTTTTATTTTCTTTTCATGCTTATCGTTTAATTTTGACACTCGTTTAAATGCTTAAGTAAGCACACTTGTAAGAAAAATCAGTCCCTGCATATTATAATAATTTTAAACAAAATGAGGAAAATAGTTTTGCTACCATTACCTTTGTTATAAACGCATTTATTCTGTCTAACAATACATTGATATGAAAAGGAAAAACGTTTTTGTCGTGAATCGTAAATGTCAATTACAATCGTCACCATATATTTTTGCAGAACAGCGATCGTTAATGTCTGACTTTGATGATGATTTTATAGCAGCCCCCGTCAACTTCAATGGGAACTTTTAGATACCTACGGGGTATTAATTTTAGGGTGTCCACCTGCAAGTAACAATATCCTCTACTATTATAGTAGGTCAATTCTACAAAATAATGTCAAAAATTTATTACAAAATATTTTGCCTTTTGTACATTGATGATTGAGTAAAGAACTTTCAAAATGATTTAAAATAATGTAGAATTCTCAAAGTAAAAAAATTATATGAAGGAATTCCTATATTATATAGTAGTTTCAGTTGTATAATGTGGTAACACTGGTGTGGTTTGCTGTCAAAATAAAGCGTCATGAAAATGGCGTCTGTTTGTGTCTGCGCATCATATTTCTTTCTACTTCTTCGTTTTCTGATAGCGTTTATCAATATTGTTATTCGTTTGTGCAGTGAGATAAGTGACTCTTTGTCGTCAGACGAAACATCGAGTTGAGCTTCTGTTCCTCGAAACCTTTAAAACTGTGTTATATTGTATGAGATGTTGACTCCATTATTTGTGCTGTTTTGTTAGAAAGTAACTCTTTTAGTTCAATTATGGCTGAAAAAGAAAACAGAAGGAAGTGCTTTAAATGCGGAGCTTCACCTGCTGAAGATGATGTTAAATTGTACCGATTTTCTAAGCCCGGTACAAGGAATTTGCTTCGGTATGTTTAAGGCTTCCCTACCATTTGCGTCAAAAATAACATTTGATTAGTTCATAATTATGTACAAATGAAATTTAATAAATTATTTTGATTTGATTTTTTCAATTCAATACTAACAAACAAAAAAGCTAATCTAATCTTGGCTATTTTTATTTAACCAAAATGCATGATTTTATTACAGGTGTGAATTGTGGGCAAAGTACATGTTTCCTGAGGGAGACTACAGCTCTATACAATTTCAAAGGAAATTATATAATGAGCACAGAGTTTTGTGTGAGAGACACTTTAAACCTGAGGACATTTCAAATGATTCCAGGAAGAGATTAGCACATAATGCTGTGCCTTGTGATGTAAGTATAACATTACCTAATTATTTCATGGTTGCAATCGGTGTAGTAGAAGTAACTAATAATTGTCCTGGGTGGGAATCAAACCCACAAACAGCTTAGCAGTCAAGATCTCTAACCACTTGACCAACAGGCCAGTCGATAAAAGGTTCTCTTCTAGACAAACTCTGTGGTTCACATTTTGTCTGTTTCTTTTTTTAGTTAGCCAATCTTCTAGTAAAACGTAATTTATCAAAGAAAAATATCATGCTCTAGTTAAACTAAATAGTCTTCTATCCATGAGCTGACTGAAGCTGATGCTCATACTAATATTATTAAATTTTTCACTTTCAGGTTGAGCATGCTTTGGCTCCATCTTATTCTAATGAACCATCAAGACCAACTGAACGCATTCCCCTTTCAAATATTGATGTCAACATGGAACCCGGTACCTCAGGTACTTGCCAGAGTCAACTGCCAAAAAAAGGGAAAATGACTGAACAAGAGGCAATTTTATACAAAAAATGTACCAAGTTCATGAGCAGAATTTGCACATTGCAAAATACAATAAAAAGATTAAAAGCCAATTCTGTATTAAAAGTTCTTGCAGAAGATAAGGCTGTGGAGAAATTATCCAAGAATATAACGCCTGCATTTTCACTGCTCCTGCAGGGGCAAATAAGAAATTCAAAAAGAAAATTAACAGGAAAGAGGTGGTCCAAAGAGGAAAAAATTATAGCCTTAAGAATTTACAAAAGATCACCAACCTGTTACCGCTTACTGCGAAGGCTATTTTGTTTACCATCGGCAAGTACTTTAAAGAATCTGCTTAACAAAGTTTTAATGGATGTTGGATGCAATACGTCAGTGCTTGAAGTCTTAAAGAAATTTGTAAAAACCCAACATCCCCAAGACAATGAGTATGTTTTGATGTTTGACGAAATGTCATTAAAAAAGCACCTGCAATATAATCAGAAGGATGACATGATAGAAGGTTTCCAAGATCATGGGACACAAGGAAGATCAGAACAATTAGCTGGATATGCTTTGGTTTTCATGATCAGTGGGATCCGGAAACGAGTGAAGCAGCCGGTAGCACATTACTTTTCAAGTGGATTCAGTACAGCAGATAGACTTGCTGTTCTCATCAAGGAGGTAAATATATGATTTTTTTTTTTTTTTTTGAAACAACAAAAAAATAAGGCTTTCAGTTCGACTGTATGGTCCTTTTTTACCCTACTACAGCGAAACAAAAAGGAGGGTTATGATTTTGACCTGTATGCATGAATGAGGGTATGGATGTTGATCTCTTCCCTCATAATTTGTATTTTTGTGCCAATTTTGAACTGATTGTCATTATTTATAAAATTATTCATAAATAATTTTATTTGCTCTTAGTTAGACATGCTATAAGTAATAAATGTGCAATTACTGTTTACATACGTTTATGTTTATAATGACCATATTCTCACACTTTACTATGTTCTTGTATATTTCAGGTTCTGCATCAATGCTTTGAAGCAGGAATAAATATAGCTGCAACTGTTTGCGATATGGATGGAGTAAATAGGAGGGCCCTATATATATTGGGTGCAACAAAAGAGCACCCATACATATCGTTTGAAAAAAGAGATGTAGTCACATTTTATGACACTCCTCATCTATTAAAATGTTTTAGAAATTTGTTTTTAAAATATGATCTGGAATGTACCACAAATATTCATTGCGGTGACAAAATAGGCAGAGGTAAGAAATCATTTAATAGCTAATTTTAGTTTTAGTACTAGATGGGAAACATCAACATTTTAAAATATTTGTCAAAATGTTAAATTAATAGTATGAAAGATAGACTTCATTCACATTGTAAATATGTCAGACTTGTGAAAAAAAAGATGTAGGTGTCTAATTAACATTTTATTATTGAAAATAAATTATATATAAAGGGGGAAGGTGACTTACTGAGTGAGATATACAGATATCAACGCACAGCCCAAACTGCTAAACCTATAAGCCTGAAATTTTGTATGTAAGTTCTTTACGTAACGTAAGTGAGCACTATTTATTCACAGTTTAATGTTATTTTACAGGAACATTAACTACAGAAGCTGCAGTTACGGCTAATGTTGTTGCAGACATGGACAAATTATTTGATTCGCTAAACAGTGATTCTGCTGACTTAAGAAGAGGGAAGCCACATGCTACCAATTTAACAGCAACAAGTCTATACATAACATTTTTTTCAAAAATGAAAGAATTTTTCAACACTCTGAAATTCATTGGGATCCATAGAAAGCCTCCATCCCAAGAAGGGTGGGTTTGGAACTTAAATGCAATGGAGAGATTGTGGCGAAACCTCCAACAAAAATGGAGCATCCGTAGTTTAGCCACTAGAAGGATTCAACAAGATCCCCTTGAGAACCTTTTTGGTGTTATTCGTGGAAATTGTGGATCTAACACTATTCCCACAAGTGGACAGTTTGTGGCTGGCTTAAAAACTGCCATTTAGAGAAACCTATCCCACATAGGCACAACTGGTAACTGTGAACTGGACAATAATGTCATTATTGATAATTTTCAAACATTATTGTCCCAGCAGAAAACACAGCCCACAGAAAGTGAAACCAAGTCTGATTCGGCAGTATTTTCATTAAGTTCTTCTTCAGATCTTTTACCATTTGAAATCGAAGAAGCACTCAATGAAAATACTGCTGAAATACAAGCTTGTGCTTACGTCTGTGGGTTTTTGTTAAAACAGTTGCCAATTAATGATTGCGAAACATGTTCAGAGACATTTGTTGCTCAAACAGTGCAAAGAAGTCACATATTCATTGATTTTAAAGAATATAATGATTTAAAAAAAAGCCTTAATTATGCTACTAATGAATTAATAGCTTGTGTGGAATTTTGTGCCACAGTAGTGAACAACTTTTTAAAGGAAAAGGCTCATATAACATTTTTAAAACAAACTGTAATTGAAAATGTAAAAAACTCCGCTAATTTTGATTTTATAACATGTGCAAATCACAAAGAAGAAAATGTAAATATAATTGTTAAATCAGTATTTGTGATTTGCACAAAAAGATTTTGTACAATCAAAAATAGAGCCTTTGCTGAAGAAGCTTCTGCGACAAAGTTGCAAAAAAAAATGGATGTAATATTACACAAGTAGTTTAAGTTTGTTGGTATTTATGTCAATGTCTTAGAGCGTATACGCATTATGCGGGTAGCCGCATTGCGGGTAGCCGTCCGGCTGACCGCAATCACAATTATGTACGTAATATTCATTTCTATGCGCACTGTGCGGTCTGCGGTAGCCGCATCGCAGTGCGCATAGAAATGAATATTACGTACATAATTGTGATTGCGGTCAGCCGGATGGCTACCCGCAATGCGGCTACCCGCATAGTGCGTATACGCTCTTAGATTAATCTCTTATTATTGTAATATAACATGTAAAAAATGTACTTACTGTTTTATTTTTCATCCACGTGCATTTTCACTTGCAAGAAACCTCAGTATTATGTTTCTGAAGTCTACTGAGTTTTCATGCAAGTGAAAATGCCAATCTCAAACATTATTTTATTTTTAGATTCATAAACTGCGGTTAAAATTTTCGCGCGCTCACACGTGTTGACTTGGTAATAAACTAGATGGCAGGATTGATTTTGCGTTGTATGTAGTTGTTGTTCTTTCCGCTAGGAGTAATTGTATTCTATGCACCCAGAGAGAGAGCCAGTGGCCGAATCAGAAGCGACGGTTTCACAAAGTGAATTATAAAGACAATTTTGAAGATTGGTTAATAGAATATTTATGGCGTACTGACACTCGAAAAACTCATTTAGACATCTTTGAAGAGTTGATAGAAGCAATTAAATATGTTTATGAAATTTTTTTTTTGTTTTTTTTTTAATTACTTGCTTCCCTAAACAATAAATAATACCCTATTATGTAAACTTAGCAATAAATAATACCTTTTATTTATCCCTCCTCCCTTTATTTTGTCAAATAATAATTGTTTTAATATAAAATAAAGGGGGAGGGGCCACCCGGTCCCCCCACAGGAGGGGGGGTTACGAGTTCCCCCCTACCTGAAAAATGTGTCTGTGTAAAAGACATTTAAATTTTTCATACAAATCAGAAGCTCTGAAAAAAAAGAAAGTTATTGAAGATGACAATTCTAGCACAATAATTCGTGAAACTGTGTGTGACGACCTTTCTAAAAATTGTATGTATAGTGAATGTGCAGAATGTCAGAACAAAAAAGTAAATTATAACGAGGAGAACATAACTGGCACTATTGAATACAGTGAATGGATTAGGAAGAAGGTGGCTGGGCAGCCAACATTGAGTAAATGTTTGCATGATGTTACAAATGCATTTAACACCCAAGAAATACTTCACATAACATGTCCCAGCCAACATTGAATAAATGTTTGCATGATGTTACAAATGCATTTAACACCCAAGAAATACTTCACATAACATGTCCCAGCCAACATTGAATAAATGTTTGCATGATGTTACAAATGCATTTAACACCCAAGAAATACTTCATATTATGCATATCAAGTTCCCTATGACTCGAAGAGAATAAGAAATCATAATAGCAGAGTAAGTTTAAACATTTATGTTTTATATATTGTAATAATAATACATTATATCAAGATTATTTATTAAATGTTATATTTTTACAGCTTTAGTGAATAATTTGGTTTTCCTTGTCTGCATTGATGGAACCCATATTGCGATAATCAGACCCACTGATCATGTATAAACATCTCTTAATAGGAAACATTTTCATTCATGGAATGTATATAAAGCAAAATTACTATCTAATATCTAATAGATACGTGTAATATCCAAGACAAAATCTAAAAAATAATATATATGTCAAACTTGATGATATTTTCGAGGGTTCTTCTCACAGATCAAAAATATAAAATCTTAAAAATGACACGATAGAAAAAAATCACCTTTTTCTTTCTTTTTACTGACTACATAAAAATACACAACATTATTTATTTTATTTTTCAATAATAATTTTATTATCCAAAATAATGGTTACCTATCTTAATCTCGAATTTTAATATTCCGAATATCATAATCCAGAAAACGTTTGGACATTTTTTCATAACCCCGAATTTTAAAATTTCGAAGTTTTGTTTGCCATATAATCGCAACTCCGAATTTCATTTGCCCATTTCTTTATTTGTACGACGTTTTACAATCCAGACGAATGAATTCCAGACATACGAAATCTAAATGCACAAAATCCAGATGACCGTAATCCATATGCACGAAAGCCAGATTTTTAAAACACAAATTTTTGAAATACAGTTAATTGATATCCAGACAAACAATGTCCAGATTTTTGAAATTCCAATAAACGATATCCAGCAAAACGTAATCCTTCCAGGGGGACGCAGCACGAACCTAATCTAACCTTCTGAATAGATTTTAACACTTTAACCTTTCTGTAATGGGCAAGTAAAACAATAGCGAGTCGGTTCTGGCACTCGCCGGCCGCTGCCGCGGCACGCTCGCTTCGCTCGCTCGGCTCGTGCATGGGGGGTCACAGTTCAAACCTAACCTAACCTACTGAGTCGAATTTGACACTTAAACCTTTCTGTAATGGGCAAGTAAAACAATAGCGAGTCGGTTCTGGCACTCGCCGGCCGCTGCCGCGGCACGCTCGCTTCGCTCGCTCGGCTCGTGCATGGGGGGTCACAGTTCAAACCTAACCTAACCTACTGAGTCGAATTTGATACTTAAACCTTTCTGTAATAGGCAAGTAAAACAATAGCGAGTCAGTTCTAGCTTGGGGGTCGTAGTTCAAACCTAACCTACTGAGTCGACTTTGACACTAAAACCGGTCTGTAATGGACAAGTAAAACAATAAATTTACTTACTGACAATGTTCATTTTCAGTCGATAGTAATAGTATCATCACGATTGTATGGAAATCAAATAAAAAGATAATGAAAATCTGGCAATAGTTTATCTGTTATACGATTATATGGGAACCAAATAAAAAGATTATGAAAATTTGGCAATAGTTTATTTGGAAAATGGTACGATGGGAAACAAAAAAAAGTATTCTGAGAATCTGGTATATTGAGATCTGGATTATGAGAATACGGGAAACAAAAAAATACTTTTTAAAAATCTGGTTTTGGTGCATCTGGAAATTGATTCATCTGGGAAATTAAAAAAGGAATTTTAAAAATTTGTCATTCATTACATCTGTTTTTTAAAAGTTCTAACAACCGTTTTCGGGGTTTTAAGATTCGGGTAATAGAAATTCGAGTTTTTAATAGGTTACCCAAAATAATACGATACATACAATATAAGAACCCTTGCTCCCACACTAGGATCCCCTGTGTCGTGGGTACAAGTTTCTACCAGTTGTGTAAAAATTTGGCAAAAAAAAAACAAATTTTTAATAATTATACAGTATATGTATAATATTTAGCATATAGTTCAGAATTACTCAAAGTTACTCATATACACAATAATAATGAGAACTGTAAATTGTTCCTGATAAAATATGAATCAGTAACATATCACCTTAATCAATGCATGTGTTCAAGTATGATTTAAATGTTGGTGATAAATGATATACTATTATTTTGTATACGTCATGTGTTCGCTTACCACCAAGCATGGGGATTAGTTAACTGTTTTCACGACCCTCAACAGTGAGGAATAAGCTAAGAAGAAATAACAAGCCATATATATTTTTGTTTAGTATAACATCATATAGACATTTTAGCTGAACAACAGGGAAAGTAAATTAAGTTTTGGACACTGAACAAAATGAAATTATTCACAAACCTTCTAAATTAGATATATTCCAATCCAATCTTTACTATATATAAGAAAAAACTTAGTAAATAACTCAGCTTAATAATATTAATATATATAATATATAATAATATTATAAAGCTGAGTTTGTTTGTTTCAACACACTAATCCCAACAACTACTGGTCCGATTTGAAAAATTCTTTCAGTGTTAGATAGCCCATTAATTTAGGAAGGCTATAGGCTATATATCATCATGCTAAGACCAAAATGAACAAAGAAATGCGGGTAAAACCGCGTGACACAGCTACTATGAAATAAGAATAATAAATTGGATTGAATTTTGATGAACATGTACCGTTCAACTGTTAAATACCTTTAAATATGTTTTTATTCATCACAAGACTTGATATAAAGTTTTTCAATAATACTTTTTAGCGTTATGAAGACAAAATATCAACCAATATAAGAAAAGCACAAGTAAATCATATTAACTCTAAATTTGTTCTACGCTTATAGGGAATGGTAGTATTTTTATTCTATTTGGGGAAGGACTCCGTCAACGTAGAGTCACAACCACATCACAACTCACAACATTATTGTTAACATTCTCCCCTTATACAGGGTGTCCCAAAACTCAACGTCAAGCCAAAACGGGGCGACAGGATTGATTGTAACCATCATGAGAAAAATCTGAAAAAAAAATCTATCCCATGCAGTTTGAAAATTATGGGCATTTAAGAAAAACCTAAAAATTTGGTCAACCTGTAACTATTTTTCGGTTATTTTGGTTAATTTTTATTATTTTTGTTCATTTAAACTTTGGAACCGTAACCCTAAATAACATTTCTAGAATCACAGTCAAAAATAATGACACAATTGCCCCAAGTTCCTTGAATTGAAGACTATTTGTTAAACTATGAATTTAAAATTTTCCAAATTTGTCGACTTTGACAGCCCCTCCTTTAAAAAAAATGTACTAGAGTGTCTTGGCAAGTGCCATTAAAAGTTGGCGCATTTAATCAGGATTGTAAAATAGTACAATACTTGTTAGTTTCATACTAAAAAAAATGAATGAAAAAATAAAAACCTCAAGTAACCCGATTTTTGCTAACCCATTTTATTTAGTTAAAATGTTTTTCATTCGCACAAACTCTTTGTAGGTTCTTAGTTTTACGGCAAAATGATGAGAGAGATGGATAGTGGACATGTTTGCCATGAGTGAGCGAGACAGATAGTGACGCCGTTTCGTTCCGATCGTGTTTAGTGCAAGTAAGAGATTTCCTTGACCAGGAATATCCGGGAAGGTGGATTGGACGTTCAGGCACTATCTCGTGGCCAGCCCGTTCCCCAGATTTAAATCCCCTGGATTTTTTTATTGGGGCGTTCTCCAAGAAAAAGTTTATTCAAAGCCCATTGAGCGAGTAGCCGAGCTGCGTGAACGAATTTCTCAAGCTGCTGAGGACACCAACTCTCGAGGATATGCCCGGCTAATAAGTAAATCTTTTTTAAGAAGATGTAGGGCGTGTATTGAGGCTGATGGTAAACAATTTGAACATTTATTGTAATAAAAAATGTTATTTCCCTATCTGACTTTTATTTCAATAAACCTAAAGTAAACTAGGTCAAGATTTTTAATTATTTTTTTAATTTTACTTACTTTTGTTGACTTTGGTAAAAGTGGCGTCACTATCTGTCTCGCTCACTCATGGCAAACATGTCCACTATCCATCTCTCTTATCATTTTGCCGTAAAACTAAGAACCTACCAAGAGTTTGTGCGAATAAAAAACATTTTAACTGAATAAAATGGGTTAGCAAAAATCGGGTTACTTGAGGTTTTTATTTTTTCATTCATTTTTTTTAGTATGAAACTAACAAGTATTGTACTTTTTTACAATCCTGATTAAATGCGCCAACTTTTAATGGCACTTGCCAAGATACTCTAGTACATTTTTTTTAAAGGAGGGGCCGTCAAAGTCGACAAATTTTGAAAATTTTAAATTCATAGTTTAACAAATAGTCTTCAATTCAAGGAAACTTGGGGCAATTGTGTCATTATTTTTGACTGTGGTTCTAGAAATGTTATTTAGGGTTACGGTTCCAAAGTTTAAATGAACAAAAATAATAAAAATTAACCAAAATAACCGAAAAATAGTTACAGGTTGACCAAATTTTTAGGTTTTTCTTAAATGCCCATATTTTTCAAACTGCATGGAATAGATTTTTTTTCAGATTTTTCTCATGATGGTTACAATCAATCCTATCGCCCTGTTTTGGCTTGACGTTGAGTTTTGGGACACCCTGTATATAACAATAGTATAGAGTGCGTGTATTGCACAAATTGCCTAGTGCGCATCGTAGGCAGATGAGCTATACAACTGAACTTTGTTCGCAGCACATCAACATATAAAAACTATTTTTACATAATACATAATACACATATACACTGTGTGGTAAATAGTTTTAGGTACCATATTATGACACAACAGTGCTTCTAGAAGGATTGAATCAACAAATGTTTGAATTTGAGTTTTGTTTCCTTACCTACTTACTTTTTTTTATGAAAAATACAAAAATTAGCTCACATTTTTGCAATGATCAAAAGATGTTTACTAGCCAATCCATGATACAACATGCACTACTTTAGTTAGACTATCACCATGTTATTATAGACAAACATTTTGATATGTAAGACAATGCAATCCTTTCAATAGACTTCAATATACATACCTACACAACCACTATAACAAAATGAAAGACAATACATTACAGTAACATTCCTTCCAAGACTCATCATTATCTGCATTCTCCAATATGTGAACCATATTGGAGAATGCTGATACAATATTTTACCATAAAACAAAAAAATTGCTAAAACTAAAACGAACAAAGAATAACGTTGAGAACAACTAACCACCAAAGACAAGTATGCCTCAAAATTTTATGTACGACTGACTATAAACCACTTTAATATCACAAATATCACGAAATGCACAAAATTTTCTTGAAATATGTTTTAGGTGGTTCAAAGAGAACTTCGTTTATTTTATTTTTTGATTTTTCAATCAAATATGTACTTTGAAACATATTCGGGAGCGGTGGAATTTGCAGTCAGTTCCAAGCTTAGTTCCAAGTAATATGTATCAACGCAGAGAACCAAAAACCAACGAAAAAACAAAAGAAATGAGAATTTAGTAAAATCAAAAAGAAATATGGCGCGCAACCGCACAAATGCCACAAAGAAATAAAGAATGAAGTCACACAGCGACCAGCGGATAGCGTCCAGCGAAAGCAGGAAGTAGGAACCCAGGGGGTGATCACTTCCCTGTAGGCACACCCCGGACACTCCATACAAAATGATCGTTTTGACAGTCACACTGTAGAGACTGCAAATGTGTGTGTTAACGCTTTATGGTTGGCACATTTGTGACTACTGTAAAAAAAAATTCGCGTTTTTCTGATGAAATACATCCGTAAACAGCACAATATCTAACCATTTTCTACGAAAAACGATAATCACAAATCCAAAATAATAAAATTACTGATTAATGTTGTCAATCTTCGTTGCGTATCGTCCTTGCAGAAAAATATGGCCCATTTTATGTCTGATCGCGCGGGGGTGAGGTAAGTTTAATTTTGGCGGGAGGCGGAGAGTGTCCGTTCTGTAGCGTTTAGCTCATAGAAATCTAAATAACAAGACACATAGAAGTGCTGTAATGTCATAATTCGTATGAAAACCGCTGTCGCCAAAATCAACACATTCAAACCGAAAGCTAAACAGTACACACAAGTAAACTATGCCTTTTATTGGACAGCTTGATTTAGTGAAAACTAACTTATCTATTAAATTAAGCTTTTGAATATGTATCCTAACGCACGAATTTACGGTTTATTTTAGAATAACATCCCTAAGTATATGAGACTTTTTGGTCCAATACGAACAAACGTGATAATAAGAATGGTCGACTGTGTCATTCATTGTTATTTCGATTACTATGGTGTCACTCGTAATACTTGTAAATATTCTATAATTTTAAGGAAAAACGGCATTATTTCTAAAAAAAAATATTTTCCGATGAAATATTATTCCTTTATAAGTATAATTACAACTTGTGGAAGAATATCCGCAATGGGAATTGCTGAAACACACCATGTATACACTCATACGTCTCCAGAGCAACTGAACAGTGACGAATGCACTGGTGATGTGCAAATCACCTGAGTGGCGACAAGGTCACGCACGCTTACGACTTCTAGTGTCTTGTTATTTAGATTTCTATGGTTTAGCTACTATTATGTATTCTGGCTACTATTATGTATTCTGTGCTGTAGGTGAGAACTCACGCACACAGAGACAATTTATGATAGTTGATCTAGTTTAAGTGTGGCCGCTATTTGTAAAATTGAGTGCATGGTAGATTTAAAAAATCACAAAAAATATTGTGACTGTTAAAATTTTCACTACTATGACTCAAATTTACAATAATAAAAACACACACACACATTTATTTGTATAAAAACAATAAGTTACGTTTTTCCTTTTGTACAATAAAATATTTAGTAGAAATTTAAGATTATAAGTAGAATTTCCTAGTTCTTACTGGCAACATCGTTATTTTATCCGATGTGACATTTGTTTTGATTGTGAGAAAGTTTTATCGGGTTTATAACTTTTATGTTTTGCTCGGTTTCTCTCAATTTCTTCATCTTGCAATCCGCAATACGTCGAGTCAAGCATCTGCGTCTCCTCCGTATTTGTTCTTTGGGTGATTCAAGGCTCATGTACCACCATACGGTATTGTGTTGTGAATTTGTGAGTGACTAGTTTTGTGCCAGTTTTACTGAGACACTTAGTGAGAAATAGACTCCTATAGTTTTTAAGTACCTAATCTGTGTGTTATTTACTTCGTTCACCATGTCTCATGTGTACCGGAGGTTAGTAAAAGTTCTTATTATTTTGTGAGTAAATATCATTAGGTCTGTCAATGAAGGCTCATGCGATGTAATTTTTCAGATGCTCCAAGTGTGGTGCTAATCAGGTATCAAACCCTGAGTTGAGGATGCACAGGTTCCCGACTCTTGGAAAAAATAAAGAAAATGTTTACCAGTAAGTTCGTAAAACTACATAATGTTTTAATTTGGATAAAGATTATTTAAAATAATGCTTTATTAATTGACATTAGCAATTTTTTTTCAGATTGATGTCATGGGCAATGTTTTGTTACCCAGACAAAGACTGGTTTGACTTTCAAGCTCTAGCCGATTTGCAAAAATCATGTAAGGTTATTTGCAGTAAGCATTTTGCAGATTCTGCTTACACAACACCAGCAAAAATATGTCTTCATAAATCTGCCACTCCATCCATAGATGAAAATGAAGAAAATCTTCATTCACCAAGAGTTGGACCGTCTCATAGTAATATCTGTAATGTTCTAAGGGTAAGAATTCCTTATTTGAAAACTTTGTTTACCATGTTTGATATAAATGATTACTCTGACTCATTACTAATAAATGATTACAGAGAGCAGAACAATTAAAGTGGTAACTAAAATTTCTTCCGCAGACCCAGTCCCATACGGTTATGTCAGTCACTGAGGAACCAACTGCTGAGATTAAAACTGAGTCAGTAACTTCAGGGTCTTTTGCGGTAAGTGGTATAATATGGAATAAACATAATATAAGTTCAAACATTATAAGTACAAACATTTTTTTTTATCATTATGAATAAAATTTTTGCGACTTAAAAGTTAAATTCTTAACCAAAAATATTGTTTTTTTGCTTCTGCAGGCCCGATCCCAAACAGTTACAGAGGAATTAAGTGCGGATACAAAAACTGAATCAGTACCCTCAGTATCATTTTTGGTAAGTAAAATAACCATTACTGAGTAACCTACCTTGCCTAATAATTATAAATAAATAAATAACCATATTGAATGTTTCAGAAAAAAGAATCTTCGCAGAACAAAGAGAAGCTGTCAGCTTCTGAGAATAAAGTTTACAACAAATATAAATACTTGTTGAAGCAAGTTAACAAACTCAAAACTGCTTTAAAACAGAAGAAAGGGAGTGATGTTCTGCAAGTTCTGCATAAGTTAACATAAGTTAGCCAGTAAAAATATGATCGAGCAATCAGTGGCTATAATATTAATTCGACGATTTTGTTTATTAGAGAACAGAAAATTCTCCATTGAATCTGCCAAGAAAAAGCTGGCAAAAAAAATAAAAATATTGAAAAATTCTTAATCATTGTTTTATTTTATTGAAGCAGTCTGGCAAAGGTTCATTCATTTTGTTTCGAGCAAGATGGTGCAGTTTGGCCTAATTAATAACATTTTAAAAGGAAGTTGGATTAAAAAAACAGTTTAATATTACACGTTTATTTCTATGCGCAGTAGCCATTAAGATACAAAGTTCGCCATGACAGTTTTTACTTATATGAAAGAGTGAGAGAGAATACTTTTCTTTTTGTCTCATCAATTACATTGCCATCAAAGCACAGATAATGTTTCATCTTATTTAACACCCTACCTCAATGTAATAAATGGGACAACATAATAACATAATATATAACTACCATACTACCTTAAAACTAGTACACATCTAATACAATAATTATCAAATATTTATGCATAGCATTAAAGATACATGCTTATTACACAATACCACATTTTTCAACAAATTTTAACAACAACTCTTTTTTTAATGGCTTTGTATACATGTCCGCCACTTGTTCATTAGTAGATACATATTTTACATTTATTTTACCACGCAATATTAACTCTCTTATATAATGATGTTTTATATCTATATGTTTAAGTCTTTTTACATTATTAGTATTAGCTACCATAATGGCTGACTGATTGTCACATAATATTGTTACTGGAGACACATTAGAAATATTAAAATCATTAAGTATATTAATCAACCAACAAGCTTCACTTGATGCCATGCTCATTGCTACATACTCTGCCTCAGTAGAAGAAATGCTAACAGTACTTTGTCTTTTAGAGCACCAAGATATAAGGCAATTAGAAAATATAAAACAATAACCAGTTGTAGACTTTCTATCCCTAAGATCTCCCCCCCAATCAGCATCACAATAACCTAACAGCTCATCATCATTACATTTATACACAAGTTTATAATTTATTGTATGTTTAATGTATCGCAAAACCCTTTTTAAAGCTACTAATAAAGTTTCATTAGCACGGTCTTGGAATCTACTCAATATTGATAGTGCCACACATAGATCAGGTCGTGTGCCTGATACTGCATACATTAAACATCCAATAATCTGTCTACACAAATTTTCTGTATTTTTATCTGTTTTACATTCACTTTCCAATATTTTAGTATTAAAGTTTTGATCCATAGGTGTACTTATAGGTTTACAGTCGTACATATTAAATCTTTTCAAGACATTTTCTAGATAAGCTTTTTGACATAACTCTGTAACCCCAATATCTAAATTCTGTTTAATATTTATCCCCAAAAAATCTGAAACCAAACCCAAATTTTTCATCTTAAATTCCTTATTTAGCATTAACTTAAATTTACATACTTGACTCTCATCAGTTCCAAAGACAAGTAAATCATCAACATAAATTATAACATACAACTTTTGTTTATCATTACATTTTGAGTAAAGACAAGAATCACACTGAGATCTTTTAAAACCTTCTCTAATCATCACAGAGTTGAATTTTACATTCCAGTACTTTGGAGATTTCTTAAGTCCATACAGAGACCTATTTAACTTTACAATATTTTCACCATTGTTATATGCCCCTTCAGGTAATTTTAAATAAACATCTTCCTCTATATCACCATATAAAAATGCCCCTGTTACATCCATTTGTGAGACTGGTAAGTTAAGTTTTGTTGCTACTGCTAAAAATAATCTAAATGTTGACAATTTTGCTACAGGTGCATAAATGTCATTATAACTTAATACATCATTTTGCTCGAACCCTCTAGCTACTAACCTAGCTTTATATTGCAAAGAATTATTATTACTTTTAATCTTAAACACCCATTTACTATTAATAACTTTAGTATTATCAGGTAACTTACAAATATTCCATGTATTATTTTCCTTGAGAGTTTGTAGTTCTTTCTGAATTGCTTCCTTCCACTTACAAGAGTCCGGGCTACTCATGGCTTCTTCAAATGTTTTAGGCTCACCGTCAGACACCAAAGCGTTGTGACATTCATAAAACGCAGTTGGCTTCCTCACACGATTGGTTCGCTGTCTGGTTATTTCACTATCACTTGGTCCACTCGAGTCCCCACTTTCACTTGGTTCATACAAACTTCCCTCACTTTCTGTATCACTATTTGTTTCTTGATAAGTATCCTCTAGATTATTATTCAAACATTTTTCTTCATTTGGTTTTTGTATTTCACTGGCTGGTAACTGTGCAGGCAAAAGATTGTATAAGCTGCTGTCATCAAATTCTCCTGTATCACTCTGATTACTTTCAAGAAAAACAATATCTCTTCTTATTACAATAGTATCACTACAAGGAAAATACACTCTATATCCCTTTGTAGTTTCTCCATATCCCACCAGTAGACCTTTCTCTCCCTTTGGGTCCCACTTCTTCCTCTGTACTTTTGGGGTGTGGACAAAAACTGTAGTACCAAATATTTTTAGGTTATTTATATCATATGTTTTGTTGAACCACAATTCATAAGGAGTTTTTGTTTGAACACTACTTTTACCTGTTCTATTTATAACATATGCTGCAGTATTGACTGCTTCAGCCCATAATTTCTTTGACAAGTTCTTAGCGCACAACATTGTCCTAGCAGCCTCAACCAGTGTTCTATTTTCCCTCTCCGCATTGCCATTCTGCTCAGGGGTATAGGGAACAGATGTTTGATGAATAATACCCTTTATATGGAACATTTCCTGGACCTCTTTGTTAATAAATTCTGTTCCATTATCACTTCTGAATATTTTAACCGTATTTCCTGTTTCATTTTCTACTCGAGCAATAAAGTTTCTAATACACTTTTTAATTTCATCTTTATTTTTAATAAAATAGACCATCCGGTATTTTGAGAAGTCATCTTTAAATACAATAAAATATCTGGAACCTCCGAGTGATGACACCTCCATGGGTCCACAGGTATCTGCGTGAATTATTTCACAAACTTTTGTGCTAATATTTTTACTCACTGGATAGGGCAAACGATGGATTTTGCCCTTCAAACAACTTTCACATTTCTTCGAATCACTCTCAAAGAAAGCAACATTATTTTTCTTCAATATATCTTTCACGTATTGCAGGTTTTGGTGGGCTAACCTTTCATGCCACACATTCAAATCTTCGTGTGTAAGTTTAGCTGCATTAACTAAACAATTTGTATAAAAGCGGCAGTCCAACACATACATATTGCCACTTCGCTGTGCAACTGCTACAATCTCATTGTACTTGTTGTAAAATTGACATTTGTTCTGGTTTGTTATTATGACATAACCTCTACTTGTGACACGAGTAACAGATAACAGGTTCATTTTTAACTCGGGAACATAAAGAACATTGTCTATGGTTGTGTGAATCCATTCATTGCCGTTCCATACTTCAAGCACCACCTGCCCGCATCCTTCAACACTAATCTGATTTCCATTACCGACAGTCACCAACTTATTTGTAACATTTGAATATGATGAAAAAAGTTTATGATCACAGCACATATGTTCACTTGCACCGGAGTCTACTAGCCACTGGGTTTTGTGGAAATTATCGCTGATTGCACTTTCTACAACAAATGCATTGTTTTCTTTTTGATTCTTGAAACGACACTGACTTTTAACATGTCCAACTTTTTTACAATAATAACACCTCTGCTCAAATCGACCCTCATTGCGGTTATTATTATTATGATGATTATTGTGAGGACTTGCACCTTTTTTATATCTGCATTCACTTTGATAGTGCCCAACTTTATGACATTTAAAGCACTTCACCAATTTCTTCTTCGCAACAAATGCAGCAGAAGATGAATGTGCAGTTTCACTGCCACTTTTATCCTTTATCCTTTCTTCTTCTATGAGTAATCTGGCTACTAAATTATCGTAGGTCTGCTTGTCGTCAGCTGCAGATTCCCATGCAGATACAAAATGTTTGTACTGGTCTGGCTTATCGGATATTGTTTCACCATGGTGTTTTAATTGATTTTGCATTTCTTGAATCTTTGATAAAAAGGTAGACATTTCCATACCATCTTCATACTTGAATTGAAAAAATCTTTGTTGAATAATATGGATGCTTGTCTCTGATTTTTGTTCATATACACTTAGAAGTTTTCTCCACATCTCAGCCGAGGTTTCACATGATAAAATATGTACCATGACATCTTCTGACATCCGTGTAACCAGTATTGTCTGGGCTTTTGCATCGGAAGTTATCCACTTAGTACGGTCGGCAACATTTTCGGGTTTTATTGTAGTGCCGTTCACTATGTCAAACAAGCCCTGGCCTCGCAGCAAGACCGAAGTTTGAAAGCGCCATATATTCCAATTCTTGGAGCCTTCCAATTTTATTGCTCCCTGTCCGTGTAATAATGAATCCATTGTATCTGACCGATTCCTCTTCTCCTTGCCTCGTTCCAACCGACGAGTTATTTCCTTCCTGACAATTTCAACCTTCAAGCACGTGGTCGCGACGCCGCACGTGCTATTTTATTCACGTTGATGCTTTTGCCAGTATTACTTCTTGCGTTTACTTTAATCCAATCTGATTACGAGTCTGGGCCCATAACCAAAAGGAAGTTGGATTAAAAAAACAGTTTAATATTACACGTTTATTTCTATGCGCAGTAGCCATTAAGATACAAAGTTCGCCATGACAGTTTTTACTTATATGAAAGAGTGAGAGAGAATACTTTTCTTTTTGTCTCATCAATTACATTGCCATCAAAGCACAGATAATGTTTCATCTTATTTAACAATTTTATTCTTCAAAACTTCGTAATTTAATGCACTTGATGTTGCTCGAAATAAAATGAATGAATGAATAAAACTTGAAAATATTGGAACCCTATGGCCCGTATAGCAGATTTTTAAATTTCCCGCCGAATGGTAGAATTTCTAAATTCCCGCCAAAAATTTACATTGCGACAGTAGCGCAGTCTGTCCCTACTTCGCAGGAACTAAAATTGACAGATAACGTAGGGGTACATTTTTTTGTTCGCAGTGGCGCTTCTTCTCTTTTTTAGAGTATAAGTATTCTTTGGTAGGAACCACAGTAGGAACCCCGAACCACAGCCATGAGCCAACCACCCTGTGCAACCACCAGCCAACAGGAAAGAAAAAGAAATATATTTGACAGGTGATATGTCGACCATAATGTAGAAAAAGATCACAGCCAAAAAATATACTCTATGAAATATACAGAATGACACTACAGATAAATAATTATGACGTTTCGCACAAGTTTCGCACGAATTTGAGGATACTGTTGATTTAGGTCTAGACTCTAGTAAAACTTTGTAGTTACAGTGGCGTAGCGAAATGGGGGCGCGGGAGGCGGCCCGCCCCGGGCGGCACTTTTTAGAGGGCGGCAAAATTTCACAGTAAATAATTTATAAATAATAATAAAATATATTTTGTAAATATTTGAACCTTTTCATATTTGTAACGCAATTATAAATTCGGACCGATTGAGAAGAGCATTTTTCATTACTTATTCTGTGATGAATTCGGGGAATCCCCTTTCTTTGAATGATATTTTGAAGCGAATGGCAACACCGTCTATACTGATTTGCGGGGATTCCCCGTATTTTATTTTATGCTTGGATTGTTTATGACTTATAATCAGCGAGAAATGAGAATGACTTCTATTACATATATATTAAGTTCAATATTGTTAACTACGTCCCTTAATGTATCTACAGACGCTCCGATTTGGTTGGTGCCAACCATATCGGAACCGACAAGGCAACCATTCCAACATTGCCACAGATTGTCCGACGGTTGGCCTTCCAGCTGTCAGTTGACCATAGAGTAATATGTCAGTTGACCATAGTACGAAGAGAATGGGCTAAATTCTACTATAGAAATAGAGAAAATTACAGTCATATGCGGCTCTTACAACTTATTTTTTAAGGTTTAATGTAGCCGCACTGTCAATTTTTTTTAATACTTCTAACATAATAAAATACGCTTGATTTCTGGCATCTCTATTTGCGTAATCTTTGTTACTTAAGTCCCACAAACAGGGAAAGTCTTTATATAGTTCCAGCAATTTTATTAATATGTCACGTTCGGTGACCGTAACTCCCTCGGCGTTCATGTTGACGTCCTACACCGGCGGCGTTGCGAATCTGAATGAGCCAATTACCTATATTACTCTATGGAATGAGCCGATTTGGTCGGAACAAAGCTTCCAGACGTTCCAATTTGGTTGGATCGGATAGGAAGTTGGTTTGGTCGGTATCGCCGGCGCATCCGACCACGTCAAACCAATATTAATAATAATTATGTCGGACCGACCGCTCTCTACACTTTCCGATTTGGTCGTGGTCGGATGGTTGGCACCAACCAAATCGGAGCGTCTGTAGATGCTATTATAGAAAGTACGTGATGCTTTGACAATTCAAAGAAAGTTTTATTCAGTGTGACCAGATTCAGTATTTTAATACTTTTTCAGTATATTTCATCGATTTTTCCGAACATCAGTATATTTTCAGGTATATTGCTGGAAGTCAGTATTTTTGGGTATATTTTGGTTGACGTTATGGCAACAACGTCGTGAGTGATCTTCTTTGCGACAATGTTTGCGGAATTCCCCGGAACGCGAACATTGGGAACTTTTCCCGATTTATACATGTTACCTATGAGCAAAGATGAGTAAGTTACAGATATGACAAGAAAGACGGCCGTCGCCGGCGTTGTAGTATTGTCATACTACCTATACAATTATCAATCAATATTCAATACATAGTATAAATCAGAGTTGCAGAATGTATGTTCGTCTAAAACTTTACAACTGCTGGACCGATTTTAATGCGGTTTGCACCATTAGATAGAGCGTAATTTCCAGATTGCATACATTGAAATCCGTTGTGTTTCATGAATATCAGTTACCCGGATGAATTCGGGACGGACCGCTAGTTTATCTAAGATTTTCAAAACAACGTCTAGTTTTGAAGTTTTCAGTTGGATGAATAGGTAGTAGTTAAACATATAAGATATTTTTAGGGATGTAACGATACCGATACCGATACCGATATATCGGCCGATATAATCGGCAAGCCGATATATCGGTATCGCCGATTATAAAACAACCGATACCGATATCAAACAATTCAAAAAACCGCGCCCAATGAACGATGCGGGAGGCCGCCCGCGCGTGCGCACTTTGTTTTCTGAAAAATCTCTACCAATAGTAAACTTTTATTAGGTACTGATTGTATGTGTATAACTCAAAGTTTAACTGACTTTGTAAAATAATAATACTAAAATAAATGGTTTACTTTTTTTGATTCGGCATTGTTATTTAAAAGAATACGATTTACAGTTGAGTCTCTGTTAAATGTTAGTAACTTTTATGCATAATTCACTATTTATTTTTCTGCCAAGCCATCAATATCGGTATCGGTAACGCCGATATTTTATTACAAATATCGGTATCGGTATCGTATCGGCAAAATCATGTATCGTTACATCCCTAGATATTTTATTACAAATACGGTTCAAGTGAAATGATTGTCTCTTCTGCACTCGACTTAATCTTTGAGGACTTTCTTTCGATAATTCGGGAATTTCCCCAAAATAGGAGATGTTTTTGTCATCATAATATATAAAAATACAACGCGATTTTCGTTGTTTTTCACATTTATTGTGAGGATGAATAAATAAAACGTGTTAAGAAAATCAGTATTTTTATTGGTATATCTGTCCGATGTGTCGGTATATTTCAGTATTTTTTTGAGGTGCCTCGGTATTTTTGTAAAATTAAATCTGGTCACACTGGTTTTATTCATGGATCTTCAGTTGTTTAGTTCACACTGTTTCGTAAATGTGATTTTTGTCTATTGAACAAGAGGTGTGTGATGCCATAGACATTGATGGTGTAATAAAAGACTGTTCTTATAAAAAGTAGACCTGTGGTAGACGTATAAATTTTTAATTAAAGCCGGAAGTTTTGTTCTCCGGAACTCTAACAAGTACCTACTTATATTATTTTTCAATAAAGATATAAATATTACAGTTTACATAATAGTATTATCCTAGTTCTAATAAAAAATTGATTTTCGTTATAAATTCAATTCAATAATTATTTAATCATGTCGATTGTCGATTACCTATTTAAAAGGCTAGTGAGTCTTAGATTAAGCGATGTCATCGACTCACCGCCTTAGAGGCGAAACTTTGTAAATATTCTGCCTATTTATTATCAATCAACAAAAAACTGTTCAAAACCAATCAATGTAACAAAAAAAATTGATACGTAGGTAATTTATTCTCATATTTTCATGATTGAAACTTTTTTTCAAATAATATCCACAGAACAATATTTTCTAAATGTGTAAAATTATTATTTTCCACTATTGAAATTTACGTCATGTAATATTACTAACTAAACATCTTTCATACCAAATGCCATTTCTTAAATTTTTACTCTATGACAAATGACGCTAATTGAAGCCCGCCAAAAATTTTGTTCGAACCAAGTTTTAAAAATTATTATCTAGTTACTTATATACCGATGAAAAATTTATTCCTTTGCACTTTTCCGTATTATTTGTGCAATATCGTAACACACACGAAGGCATATTTGATGAGTTTCACTTTAAAACAAACAAAAAATGAGCGTGACATTCGCGCCATTGAGCGAGCAAACGACTGAGTGCAGATAAGCCATATAGTAGGCGGTGTCGTCTCCATAGTACGTAGTAATAATATCTCAATGACACAAGTAGACATTTTTAGATTGTTTTTGCATGCGCACACGAGATGAGAGTTAACACAAGTTAACAAGACGCGACCACAGAGCAAGTAATATATAGACGCGACTGAGTTCAATGACGCCAACGAAAGTCAGGCCATTTGGCCCGAATTTAATATACATAATTATATTGTAATTCGTGAACGCGTACGCCCTATTACCAACCTGTTGCTGTTACCTATAATATTATATAACGATATATTATAGGTAACAGCAACAAAGTGTAGATATGTATAATAGGCATGACGACAGTATCCATAAATGATCGTATTAGTGTTTTTAAGGGAAAATGTATAATAGATAAATTACATATAGTGACTTAGAAATCTTAAAAACATTAAGATTAATGAGATTATCAATAAAATAAAACATTGAAATACTGCAGTTGGCCATTTTGACTAAAACACGCGTGACGTCACGCTTAAGTAAACAACTCACGTCAGATGTTTTTTTTTTGTTATGAATATGTTGAGAATACGCATTTTTATTCATTTTTATTATTTCACGTATGCTTTATCGACTCAGAACAGATATTAATTGCGAATTCACGAATACATGGTTCGGGGTTCTCCGCGCCAACTTTATACAATCATTTCTTATTATTTTCTCGCTTGAAATAATTACTAACACATTTTTGAGCATTATTTTTATGTGGATTCACACTGCAATACTGCACACCACTTATAAACTTTGAAATTCGTTTCTATAACACATATTAAATAAATATTTTTTTAATTTTCTTCGCAATGCGTACAAATAATTACGTATTTACCAAAGTGTGACGTCACGCCTACGCCATGACACCTGCGAGCTGTTTTGGCACAGTTAATAAATATTTTTTGGAAAATAGCTTTTATCTTCGTTAAATTTAATTATATTACCGAAATATAGGGTTTTTCTTGTATAGTAAACATTTACACACATTATGGAAGAGGATTTCAAAATCTTTCGTCATGCCTATTATTTACATACACCAGGATTTGTAATACATTCGATATATATTTATTTATGGGTGTGTTGAATAAAACATGCTTTTAATTCCATCACTTTTATTTTTGTATGTAACCTGTATAATGTGTATGTAACTGACTCCATAGCATTCGATTTACACGGACACTGAATCCACTTTAAACGGATAGATTTAATTCGAATTCTATTAGTCACGTATACACTGTCAATATTAAATATTGATCAGATTGATCAATTGGATAATATTTTGTTGTAAGATATGTTTTGTGTGACATAATAATAAATATTACTTTCATCTTTAACGTGAAACGAAACGTTTTATTCGCGATTTTGTTGTCAATATTGTTTT
The DNA here is from genome assembly GCF_061535455.1 of Colias philodice. NCBI lineage: Eukaryota > Metazoa > Arthropoda > Insecta > Lepidoptera > Pieridae > Colias > Colias philodice. Next base: position 5,521,231 of record NC_143114.1, on the reverse strand, counting down.
TTTTTTTTTAATAATGTTGTCAATATTGTGACATTCCAGTGCTGCCAACTTTAAGTTTTTCGCAAAATTTAGGGAGACTGGTGCTGATAATAAAAAGCTATCCGACCATCATTTTATATTAAAACAAAATTGGTGATCATTTAATCTATAAAGGAGAAGATTTTGGAATAATCTAATTTAATTTTTGCTGATTTGATTTTTTGCACGCCTCATAAGCGAAGCGTTGAGGTGGGTACTACTGTCACTTCGCGCAAAACATCTGATTTTTCAAACTTAAAATGTCTTTATGTATCATACATTGCACTTGTAAGATAATACATACACACACATATTAAGAAAAAACACTATTTTTAACGTTCATGATATTTTTGATGTCATTTTTGTTATTTAAACTAGTTAAAAAACAGTTTAAAAAAGTTCTGTCTTGGACGTCCGTGTGTCTGTATGTGCGGATCCTTTTTCTTGTTAACACGATAGCGACCGAAATACTTTACTAATCGAGTCTTTTTTTTTCTCTTACGCTTGAGTATGCTCAGGAATAGAACCCTTTCATTTTTCAGGGTCTGATTCGATGTGGTTTAATTGTTATTAAATAAACAAAAATAATAATTAATAAATATTTATTAAAAAAAAATTATGAGGCGTGCACTTTTGGATTTTCCAAATTTTTAATTTCTGTATAAATTGTAGCAATGCATAGCATTGATTTATAGTCCATTTATCGAGGAAGCTCTATGTTATATCTTTATACAAATAGGTACCACTAGGAGAATCGCTATTAAAGTTAGTTGCTATATATGTACCTATCTTTTATTTTTTTAATAACTTATGCTTCGGACCTGTGCTTCGGACATAATTGGATAATTATTCTTTAAAAGTTATTGGTTTGTACATGTTTAAAAAAAATTGCTTTACGGGGAAAGTTTTATAACAGTTGCCATCACTGCTTTTTACCGTTGTATTTTGCAAATTTCAATTTTCATCAAGATCCTATTTCCTAATAAAAACATAAAAAGAGAGGCAAATATTATGCCTTCTATGTACAACCAATGTATAGAAATGATAGAAAAATTTCAAATATTGTTATCTACAAAGGTCAAAATAAGAAACAAAGAAAAGATCCAAATCAATGAGTCGCTAGGAGTAATTGTATTCTATGATGAGTCCACATTTGTAGAAAAGGGAAAATAATCGAGGTATAATAATTAAATGATACGGTAAGTGACATTCATATTGCACGCCTCATAAGCGAAGCGTTGAGGTGGGTACTACTGTCACTTCGCGCAAAACATCTGATTTTTCAAACTTAATTTTGTTAGTTTTAGCGATTGAGATAAAAGGCTGTACTGCCTGAAAACTGAGAAAGTAAAATATTATACTTTATTGTACAAAATACTTAATATAAGAAAATCCAGTAGGTACAAATATTTTGCACAATAGCCAACCTTGCTACACAGCAATCTGCCAGGCAACCTTGTAGGAAAGGAAATGTAAGAAGTATAAGGATAGCGAAAAAAATAAAATTACCAACATAATAATATATATCTAAAAAAGAATAATCTTAATTTTCAAATCTTTTTTGTTACAGAATGATCAATCAAAGGCTGGGTTCTTGTGGATGTAACGGAAGACTAGAAATGTGTCCTGATAATCTGTACTAATATTATAAAGCTGAAGAGTTTGTTTGTTTGATCGCGCTAATCTCAGGAACTACTGGTCCGATTTGAAAAATTCTTTCGGTGTTAGATAGCCCATTTATCGAGGAAGGCTATAGGCTATTTATCATCACGCTAAGACCAACATGAGCGGAGCAATGCGGGTGAAACCGCGTGGAACAGCTAGTCTAATATACAATGAATCCCTGTTTCCCTTGGTCACAGCATCACACATGAATGGTAAGACCTATTTCGATAATTCTTATTTTGATGTGTTTGTTATTGTCAGGAGAAGGATCTTATGTTAAAAGAAACTCAAGAAGTTTGCACCAAAATTGAAGAAAATGCAAAAAACATAATAATAATATAAATAACATTGACAATTTTTGCAAAAACAGGACAACATCTACCATCAGCTAGGCTAATATATAAAATTACTAGCTTTCCGCGTTTTTAAGAAGAACCCGCATAGTTCCTGTTCACCTGGGTTTTCCGGGATAAAACCTATCCTATGTGTTAATCCAAGTTACCCTTCATATGTCTGCTAAATTTCATTGTAATCGGTTTCAGTAGTATTCGCGTGAAAGAGTAACAAACATACACACATACATCCATCCTCACAAACTTTTGCATTTATAATATTAGTAGGATCGTCAGTCAGCATCTATTTGTTATCCCCTAAGTTATAAGAATAAGGCAGAACAATGTCTGCTGTGAAAGCTAGTTGTTGTATATTATAAAAGTAAATGTAGGTTTCTAGTTAACTTAATTTCTAGAACAAAGTAACTAGAATGCTTTAATTATTATTTCAGTTTTCTTAACACATAAATTATATTTCACTATTGTGTTAACTCAGACATAATATTATTGAATCTATTAAAACAAAAAAAAAATACTACATATAAAACTCGCTTCCTGCTGTCTATCTGTGTATGCTTAGACCTTTTAAACTATGCAACAGATTTTGATGCTGTTTTTCAATAGATTAGTTTGAGAGGAAGGTTTTACTATATGATTTTGTTAAGTTTTAGATTATGTGTTATGTGTTTCTTTTTAACTGCAAAAACATAAATATCTATTCTAATATTATTAAGCTGTTGTCTTTGTATAAATATGCTAATCACAGGAACCACAGTTTCAATTTGAAAAATTATTTGACTGACTGGCCGGTTGGCTTGGTTGGCAGGGTGCCTTCTGCCACTGGTTGTGGGTTGATTCCCACCCGGGGCAAATATTTGTGTGATGAACATAGATGTTTGCTCTGTGTCTGGGGGTTAATTATCTACATAAGTATTTATTTAAATTTATGTATGTATGTTTATCAGCCATCTGGTTTCCATAACACAAGCGAAAGCTTAGTATGGGATCAGATCGTGCCGTGTGTGAAAATTATCCCGAAAAAAAATATATTTCACTATTAGATAGTCCCTTTATTGAGGAAGGCTATAGGCTATATATTGTATATCATCATGCTAAGACGAATAGGCAATAGGTAAAACTGCATGGCACAAAAAAAGTGAAGTCCCATGTCCCCTAGTGGGGTATGGGGCAGATGCATTATACATCTGTTTCACTGATCAATTTTCTTTAGGGACAAGTAGGTGATCAACCTTCTGTGTCCTGCCAGACCGAGCATTTTTTTTCTTCGTTTCCACCGGAAATCGAACCCAGGACCCCTCGGTGCTACGCTCACGCGTCAACCACCATTCAAAGGAGGCAATCAAACTCAACTCAAACTCAAACATTCATTTATTCAATTAGACTACTATTTAGTAGCACTTTCGAATCGTCATTACATAGTATTTTTAACATTTACCACCGATTCGGAAAGCAGTATCTATGGAGAAGAATCGGCAAGAAACTCCATAGTTGCTCTTTTAAAATAATGTCAATAAATTTACATAAGGCCCTGCGCAGACGGCACACTTTTTGTGCGATCGAGTCTGCGGCGCACAAAAAGTCTGCATGGCGCGCAAAAAGTCGGTCGCGGATTTTTCACAGACTCAACGCACACGACGCACATCTTCGATCATTTTGTCGGCAGAGCTGTAGGGACGTAGACGCTATGGAAATCGTGTAAAGTGTGCGCCGTCTGCGTTAGCGCGCGTTGAAGCAAACGTTCAATTCTTTTCACACACTTTTGTGCGGAGCGGCGCGGTGCGGTCTGCCCGAATTACACGGATTTTTTGTGCGCCGGACTTTTTGCGCGTCGTGTGCGTTACTGCATATAATTTCATAGGTTCTATTTTCACAGACTAAAAAGTGCGTCACGGATAGTCTGTCGTCTGCGCAGGGCCTAATATGTAACTTATATCTAACTACATTCAAATTGGTAAACCCGCGGGGCACAGCTGATATAATAATATGACCTTAGATTAGACTGTTTACAAATGGATAACCTAAAATAATGTTTATTATATTGTATCTATACTAAAAATGTTAATATTTCAGATCCAGATAGTTTGTAAAATTAGGAGATGGAAGAAAAAGAATAATCAGAGACCGCAGAAGCATTGCAATTTTTTTTTAATTATTACTATAATGACACAGCGGTTTTGACCTTCCTCGATAAAAGGGCTATCTAAGACTGAAAGAATTTTTCAAATCGGATTAGCGCGTAGATTAGCGCGTTCAAACAAACAAACTTAAGCTTTATAATATTAGGATAGATTTATGAAATAGCTCTGGTCTGTGGTTTTACCCGCATTGCTCCGCTCCTGTAGGTTTTAGCGTGATGATATATAGCCTACAGCCTTCCTCGATAATCTATATAATAGGCTATCTAACACCAAAATATAAAATCGGACCTGTAGTTCCTGAGATTAGCGCGTTCAAACAAACAAACTCTTCAGCTTTATAATTTTAAAGTAAAGATTTTATGCAAAGGAGCCGTACTATGATCTCTTATTTCCAGACACATTAAATGATAATTAACCACGACTGGTTATTGCCATCATAATCTTCTTTATATATAAAAACTAGCGGTCCGCCCCGGCTTCGCCCGTGGTACATATGAAAAATAGATGTTGGCCGATTCTCAGACTTACCCGATATGCACAGAAAATTTCATGAGAATCGGTCCACCCGTTTCGGAGGAGTATGCAGACTAACATTGTGACACGAGAATTTTATATATAAGAAGATGAATCGCAAAATGTGTTGGTAAGCGCATAACTCGAGAACGGCTGAACCGATTTCGATAATTCTTTTTTTATTATATTCCTTGAAGTACGAGGATGGTTCTTATGTAGAGAAAACGTAAACATGTACCACGGGCGAAGCCGGGGCGGACCGCTAGTTGAATTAAAAAATAAGAGGTCATAATACAGCCCAGGAGATAGCAGAATAACTTTTATAAAATACTTAAGAGTTAGATATCTTGGTCAGTCTGGTCTCGGACTTCAAAGGGGGAGGTCGTGTCATTAAGATGTCAAGGTGAGTGGTAATATTATAATCTTAAAACGGGTTTCCCATCGCGCTGTGCGCATCAAGTTTTTCCTTGTTATCTCTCGTGGTCATGTTTTGTATTAAGTTGTTATTTATAGTTTATTATTGTGCCGGATAAAGAATTTGAACTTTTAACTTTTAACTGAGTAAACGGATTTGGATGATTATTTTTTTATTTGAAAGCTAGTGCCTTTAAATTTAGTCCAGTTCTGACCATTTGACGGTGGTTTAGTTTTTCTTAAAATATAATTATGATTTTTACGTTTTCACTCCATAAGAACCATCCTCGTACTTCAAGGAATATAATATTTAAAAATAATAATTGACAAAATCGGTTCTGCCGTTCTTGAGTTTTGCATACCATCACATTTTGCAATTTATTTTATACTAGATTTCCTCCCGCGGCTTCGCCCGCGTTTTCAAAGGAAAACCCGCATAGTTCCCGTTCCCGTGGGATTTCCGGGATAAAACCTATCCTATGTGTTAAACCAAGTTACCCTCTATATGTGTGCTAAATTTCATTGTAATCGGTTCAGTAGTTTTTACGTGAAAGAGTAACAAACATCCATACATCCTTACAAACTTTCGCCTTTATAATATATATTAGATTATAGACTAGCTTTCCGGCACAACTTTAACAAATTATATACTAAAACCTTCCTCCTAAATCACTCCATCTATTAAAAAAAACCGTATCAAAATCATTGAGATAATATTACTACGTATGGAGGAGACACCACGAACAAAATCTGTGCGCCATTTTTTTGCTCTAACTAAGTTTTAAAAATTATTATTTAGTTAGGTACTTAACGATGAAAGTTATTCCTTTGCACTTTTCCGTATTATTTGTATTATTTGTGCAATATCGTAACACACACGAAGGCATGTTTGATGCGTTTCACTTTAAAACCATTAAAAAATACCGCTCAACATACGTCACATGACGTATGTTGAGTGGAACATAAGTGATGTAGGCGGTGTCGTCTCCTATTAATATTATCTCAATGATCAAAATCCGTTGCGTAATTTTAAAGATTTAAGCATACATAGGGATATAGGGACAGAGAAAGCGACTTTGTTTTATACTATGTAGAGATGATATAAGGATATTATATAAATATCAAAAGGTGCTTATAATTTGAATTTCAGGCTCTGTGTGGTGTTACTAGTGTCCCTGCCTTTTATACTATGCAAGCCACAAGCTTCGAGTAGAGGCGGTCCTAACTTAGATCCTGTTACAGGTAAACTTAGAAATTAAGGACTTTTAACGGATTTTAAACACGATTTATTCATTATATTATAATCCCGACGTTTTCGCTCACTTTGCAGCGAGCGTGCAGTAGAGAAAATACTGTAAAGAATTTTTAACTAATTTCAAATCTATGTCCTTATAAAAATACGGACTGAAGAGTTTGCTTGCTAGAATGTGCTAATATCAGAAACTACTGGTTCGATTTGGAAAATTCTTTCAGTTTTAGATAGCCCAATTATTGGGGAAGGCTATAGGCATCACGCTAAGACCAACAGGAATGGAGCAAGCAAGTCTAATTTATTTATTATATTTATTTATTTGTACAAGGTACCTTACAGATAATCATACATTAAATAGAACATATTACAAGGTACACCAATATAAAATAAATAAATAAATAAATATTATAGGACATTATTACACAAATCGCCCTAGTCCCACAGTAAGCTCAATTAAGGCTTGTGTTGTGGGTACTAGGCGACGATAAATATAATCTTATATATAAAAATGAATCCAAAATGTGTTGGTAAGCGCATAACTCGAGAACGGCTGAACCGATTTCGATAATTCTTTTTTTTATTATATTCCTTGAAGCACGAGGATGGTTTTTATGTAGAGAAAACGTAAATATGTACCACGGGCGAAGCCGGGGCGGACCGCTAGTATTTAATAAATACATATATAGATAATAACACCCAGACCCAAGAACAAATAATTGAGTTCATCACACAAATATTTGCCCTGACCGGGGATCGAACCCGGGACCGTCGGCTCAGTAGGCAGTTACTTTACCACTGCGCCAACCGCGTCGTCAATAACAATAAGATGTAGTGTGTGAGCAAAAAATATAAAATATAAATATAAAAAATATAACAATATAAAAAACATTTTAAATCTATGTCCTCACTAAAATACGGACTGAAGAGTTTGTTTGTGCGTGCTAATATTAAAAACTACTGGTTTGATTTGAAAAATTCTTTCACTTCTAACTACTAACTACGTACTCCAAATTAATAACTACCAAGTACCTACCAACTTGACCGCCTCCTTGGTACAGTGGTTGACGCGTGAGCGTAGAACCGAGGGTCCTGGGTTCGATTCCCGGTGGAGACGAAGAAAAAAAAATGTCTCGGTCTGGCAGGACGCAGAAGGCTGATCACCTACTTGTCCCTAAAGAAAATCGATCAGTGAAACAGATGTATGCATAATGCATCTGCCCCTTACCCCACTACGGGGATACGGGACTTCACACCCACCTATGTACCAACTTATTTCTAATAACTCCTAACTACACTTTCCAGGTGCGTCCATGCCATGTACTCTACAAGATGGATCAAAAGGAGAATGCGTGCCGTATTTCCAATGTGACGAGTCGTCTCTCACAATTATAGACGATGGTTCCGATCTTTTGGACCTCAGGTAAAGTATTTTTTGACCTCCTTGGTACAGTAAACGCGTGATCTTACAACCATGGAATACATTTAGAATACATATACAATTTTTCTCGCGTTTATTTATAATTAATTTTTTGGAAAAAACATGGCCAATTTCAGTCAAAATTTATAGTTTTCAGACAAGAAATGAAGATCCTCACTATCCAAGTTTCCACCTTGGTGAGAAAAATTAACATTTTAAAGGAAACTTTTTAAAAATCTTGAAATGTTTTAATTTTTTATTAAAGACCTTGAAATGAGCTATAACTATTCCATTTGCGATATCACAAAATTCTCCATAGATTTTGAGATATTTGATGCAATACCAAATATCCCTAGACTTTGTTGATGCGTGTATACAGTATTACAGTGTGACTTGATATGGGTGTAATTGTATTTTCTAGTGTTTTATTTTACGCGAGTATTATAACATTTAGAAATTAAAGACTTTAAACGGATTTTAAACGCGATTTATTCATTATATTATTTTCCTGACGTTTCGAACACTTTACAGCGAGCGTGGTCACGGGGAGACTGGTCCTGGGTTCCTGGTCAGTTCCCCCGTGACCACGCTCTTTGTAAAATCCGTTAAAAAGTCTTTAATTTCTAGCAGCTAATAGTATTTATATTATTTATTAATTCAGGTCTTCCGTGTGTGCACATTACCTGGACGTATGTTGTGCACACAACGACGGGACAATAAGAACAACCACACCCGTGCCTGAGGTATTCAACAGTTTACACAGTGAGTATACAAACATACAATGAACAACATCATAATTTAGTTTTTTTTTTTATTTAAAAAAGACGGGTTGCACTCCGGGAGTGCCGGCAGAAGTGAAAACTTGATTATTAACGTTGAGCATGTTTGATATTCATCCGACGCTTTTTCGATCAGGTCACGTGTCCTGACGCGAGTTTAAGATTTTATACCCATTACAGAAAAAGTGCTCAACGCCGCTAAAAAAGTTTTCACTTCAAAAATAGTCAAAAATAAATTCTTCAAAATGCAGTAGTAACAACAGACAGATAAATATGAATATGATTATTTTGGCTTTTGTACACATAAAGTACACTAGCTGTTGCCCGCAGCTTCACCTGCGTCATGGACCTAAAAACTATTTTTTGGTCCATGCCTGCGTGGAAAAGATAAATTTTCATGGTACAAATTTTCATCCCCTATTTGAAGTGAGAATTGATCAAAATCCTTAACGGACGGATGCCTACGTCCTAAAGTCTATCTGCAAGCCAAATTTCAGCCCGATCTCTCCAGTGGTTTGGTCTGTACGTTGATAGATCACTATATCAGTCAGCCTTTGAGTTATATAAAGGGTTACTTGTAAAACACCAGGACAAGATAGCTAACATAATTACAACATATGTGTGCTAAATTTCATTGTAATCGGTTCAGTAGTATTTGCGTGAAAGAGTAACATACACACACATACACATCCTCACATACTTTCGCATTTATAAACATTTTATAGTAGGAAGGATGTTATTAAGTGCTAAATAATAAATGCTTATTCATTGTGTTCATAGAAATCTAAATAACAAGACACTAGAAGTCGTAAGCGTGCGTGACCTTGTCGCCACTCAGGTGATTTGCACAACACCAGTGCATTCGTCACTGTTCAGTTGCTCTGGAGACGTATGAGTGTATACATGGTGTGTTTCAGCAATTCCCATTGCGGAAATTCTTCCACAAGTTGTAATTATACTTATAAAGGAATAATATTTCATCGGAAAATATTTTTTTTTAGAAATAATGCCGTTTTTCCTTAAAATTATAGAATATTTACAAGTATTACGAGCGTCACCATAGTAATCGAAATAACAATGAATGACACAGTCGACCATTCTTATTATCACGTTTGTTCGTATTGGAGCAAAAAGTCTCATATACTTAGGGATGTTATTCTAAAATAAACCGTAAATTCGTGCGTTAGGATACATATTCAAAAGCTTAATTTAATAGATAAGTTAGTTTTCACTAAAATCAAGCTGTCCAATAAAAGGCATAGTTTACTTGTGTGTACTGTTTAGCTTTCGGTTTGAATGTGTTGATTTTGGCGACAGCGGTTTTCATACGAATTATGACATTTTAGCACTTCTATGTGTCTTGTTATTTAGATTTCTATGATTGTGTTACTATTTATGAGTTAACTCACAGAAGTTTGATGAATATGTCACTATGTCCATTGCAATAATGTTTATTTTACCTTACAAGTGATAATAAGGTTTTTGAAGTGAAACTTCTTTATCGGGGTTGGAAAACATTTAGTGCATCATTTTTTCGTTACGCGTGACATTTTTCAGATACGCGCCATCTTTTTCTTATCCCTACCACGCGTTATTCGACATATTTCTGTAAAGTTGCATATAGTAAATTATTTTTTGAAAAATAAGGTCATAAAGAAGTTTCACTTCTTACGTGTGTACACTAGTACACGCACACATTTTTTATTTTACAGGTGACGCTGATACTTATACACAGATTGCTTTCGATATGCCTGTATCGTCGTTTGTTCATAAAAAATCTGAAGGATTACCAGGTAAAACCCCTTTAAAGGTAACTAGCTTTCTGCCCGCGTCTTTTCAAAGAAAAACCCTCATAGTTCCCGTTACTATGGGATTTCCGGGATAAAAAGCCTATGTCTTATTCTGAGTCTTCAGCTACCTACATACCAAATTTCATTGTAACCGGTTCAGTAGTATTTACGTAAATGAGTAACAGACATCCATCCATCCTCGCAAACTATCGCATTTATTTATAATATTACTATTATGTTTTTCTTTCTCTATTACTACATTTCCGCCCGCGGCTTCGCCCGCGTTTTCAAAGGAAAACCCGCATAGTTCCCGTTCCCGTGGGATTTCCGGGACAAAACCCATCCTATGTGTTAATCCAAGTTACCCTCTATATGTGTGCTAAATTTCATTGTAATCGGTTCAGTAGTTTTTACGTGAAAGAGTAACAAACATCCATACATCCATAGATCCATACATCCATACTTACAAACTTTCGCCTTTATAATAGTATATTAAGATAGGGAAAACATTGATCTTCCAGATCCCAAAACCACTGAAGAAGCTAATAAATGGCTCAATAGCCTTTTGTCAAACGCATCTGTAACTAATTCCTCCAAGGATGGGTCGTTAAACCCTACAGGTTAGTATGATTATCTCAATTATAATCTTTACCTAAACTATTATAGATAACTAGCTTCCGCCCGCGGATTCGCCCGCGTGGTGTTTTGATAAAAGGTAGCCTATATTCTTTCTCAGGGTCTAAAGATTGTCTGTGCCAAATTTCATCAAAATCGGTTGAGAGGTTTAAGCGGGAAAGCGTAACAGACAGACAGATAGAAGAATTACTTTCGCATTTATAATATTAGTAGGGATTAGTTGGAGTAGGATAATTCGATTTGTGTTTATTCTTTATTTGCTTCAGTTTTTTAAGTTGCATTATTGTACTTTTTTTACACGCTTTTTGACCCACTTTAAACGGCCAGATTTCGTTCAAACTTTGTAGATTTATTGAGGACCGATGACAATACACTAATTTGATAAAATAAATAATAGTTAAAAAAAAACACGCTTTTTATAGAAAACCGAACTAAAAGCGTGTTTATTAGTTTTTTAAACTACTAGCGGTCCGCCCCGGCTTCGCCCGTGGTACATGTTTACGTTTTCTCTACATAAGAACCATCCTCGTACTTCAAGGAATATAATAAAAAAGAATTATCGAAATCGGTTCAGCCGTTCTCGAGTTATGCGCTTACCAACACATTTTGCGATTCATTTTTATATATAAGAAGAAGAAGAAGATATAAGTTATGTTATTTTTCAGGGTGTGGCTGGAATAATCCGAAAATTAGAGCATTTAAAACAACAACAAGGGAAGTGGCTGAAAACAGTGTATATGCGAACTACGGGGATTTCCCTTTTATGGTCGCTATAATTAAGTAAGTTAACCGACTGCGATATAAAGGGGTTAGGTTTTTGAAATAAAATACATGTAGTCACAAATATCTATACTAATATTATAAAGCTGAAGAGTTTGTTTGTACGCGTTATTCTCAGGAACTACTGGTCCTATTTGTAAAATTATTTCGGTGTTCTGTCACACGTCGCCTTACTCCATGACGTGACGGTTTTGCATTGACGCGAAGCATATACTTAGCATACAAATGCCTTATAAATGAAAAAAAAAAAACACGCGATCTTTTTTTTTTCAAATTTTTGATGTTTTTGTTAATTTATTTTTTATATTTCAGGCAAAATAATATAAATGATGTTTGGTCTCCAAGGGATTATGTCGGCGGCGCTGTTTTAATTCATCCATCTTATGTATTGACTGTAGCCCATAAAGTAGCCAAGTTGGAACCTTCAGAGGTATAGTATATCTATCCATACTAATATAATAATTGCGAAAGTAACTCTTTCTGTCTGTCTGTTACTCAATCACGCCTAAACTACTGAACCAATTTGCATGAAATTTGGTATGGAGATATTTTGATACCCGAGAAAGGACATAGGCTACCTTTTATTGCGAAATATGTACCACGGGCGAAGCCGGGGCGGACCACTAGTACTTATATAAGCTGAAGAGTTTGTTTGTTTGTTTGAACGCGCTTATCTCGGGAACTACTGGTCCGATTTGAAAAATTCTTTTTACGATTCCGTTTTTAATGTCGTTTAATAATGTAGTTATTAAGCTATTGCATAGCTTCTATCGCGGGCCTTGAGCGCGGGGACTGAACCCAGAAATACCGTAACGAAAAAACCTCACGCTCCCCACGGGGACGGGCGCGGAGGTGTGGCTTGAAGGCATAGCATGCAATATTTAGCTTTACCGCGGCAGTCCCCGAGTGACACACGTCTTTTTTGTATTATGTTTACAGATAAAATGTCGCGCGGGTGAATACGACACGCAAACAACAAAGGAACAATTTTCACACCAAGAGAGAAACGTGAAGGAAATTACAATTCACGAAAACTATTTTAGGGGTAAGTCAATTTTTGAAGTGAAACTTCTTTAGGCGCGTTGAGAGTAAAATTTCAAGTCGCGTCAGGGCAATACCGTCACGCCATGGAGTAAGGCAACGATTTTGGTATATTTTATGGTCAGTTTCACTTCTGACACGTGTGCTCGGCATACATGCTCTTTTTATTTACTTTGGAGGTTTTTTAATCTATTAATATTATGAAGCTGAAGAGTTTGTTTGAACGCGCTAATCTCAGGAACTACTGGTCCGATTTGAAAAATTCTTTCGGTGTTAGATAGCCTATTTATCGAGGAAGGCTATAGGTTATATATCATCACGTTAGGACCAATAAGAACGTAGCAATGCGGGTGAAACCGCGTGGCACAGCTAGTATTAGTATAAACTAGATTTCCGCCTGCGGCTTCGCCCGCGTTTGCAAAGGAAAACCCGCATAGTTCCCGTTCCCTTGGCATTTCCGGGATAAAACCTATCCTATGTGTTAATCCAAGTTACCCTCTATATCTGTGCTAAATTTCATTGTAATCGGTTCAGTAGTTTTTACGTGAAAGAGTAACAAACATCCATACATCCATACAAACTTTCGCCTTTATAATATATATTAGATAGATATTATTTATGTATAAATTTTAATATAAATTGTATACTATAATATTTTTTTTAATATTTCAGCATCTCTATACAACGATATAGCATTATTATCCCTAGAGAAACCCTTCGATTTAACCCCAAACATCGGAATAGGGTGTCTCGGCAAAACTCTGCCCGGAAATGACGTCACATGCTTCGCGATGGGCTGGGGGAAGGAGATTGACAAAAACTACGCGGATGCTATTATATTGAAAAAGGTAATTTTTACAATTTTTGAAGTGAAAACTTCTTTAGCGGCGTTGAGCACTTTTTCTGTAATGGGTATAAAATCTTAAACTCGCGTCAGGACACGTGACCTGATCGAAAAAGCGTAAGACGGATACCATTCCAAAATATCAAACATGCTCAACGTTAATAATCAAGTTTTCACTTCTGCCGGCACTCCCCCAGTGCAACCCGTCTTTTTTTATGTGTGGTTGTGTTGTCAAATGCAAAAAAATACAGTGCGTGTGTGCCGAGCACGTGTCAGAAGTGGAACTTTGGCAATATTCAAAGATATCAAAATAGTCGCCTTGATGTGGCGGTATTGCCATGACGCGACCTTGAAATTTTACTCTTAACGCGCCTAAAGAAGTTTCATTTAAAAAAAAATATTTTTAAAGAAAAGAAAAAGTCGATCATGGGGCGGCAAAAGAATGAAATGGATTCGTTTACTTTGGCGGGTTCATGGGTGGCCGAAAGATCAGGCATCGCCCTGGCAAGGCGAAAGACCCGGGTTCGAATCCCGCCTCGTTATTTAAAATATTTTTTTATTGTTAAAAAATTTCTCGCCCTTAATATTTTCTTGTGTACATTGAGAAATTAAAGACTTAAGGAAAGAATACGATTTATTCAATATATGAACAGCGAACGTGGTCACTAAGGCCTAGTACTAAGGCCTGATTCTCCCCGTTCGTTATAGCTTTTAATTTCTAAATGTCTCACCCGTTTTTTCTGCCCTTTTTCTTAGTGATAATTACAGATTTTATTTAATAACTAGCTGCGCCGTGCGGTTTCACCCGCGTGGCTCCTGTTGGTCTTAGCGTGATGATAATATATAACCTTCCTCGATAAATAGGCTATCTAATGCCGGCTGTACACACTCGCCGAGACACACCGAGACAGGCCGAGAACGAGTATGTACATGGTGGCATTCGTCTTGTCTCGCTCTCTCGTGTCTCGCCTCGGTTGTCTCGGTTACTGGTCGGTTTTTTGCGCCCGAGTCAAAGGGTCTCGTTGAGTCTCGCGAGGAAAACGAGAGCGAGCATGTACACACTTGTTCAGTTAGTTGCTCGCTGACGTTATTTATGAACGCACGTGTTTCACTATGTGGTCTAATGAACGAGAATTACAGTTTTTGGAGTGCTATCAAACAGAAGAACCTTTTTTATGGAACTTATTTTTTATGGATTTATTTTAAATTGGCCAGAAGGTTCTACCACCAACTCAGCCAATTGATTTTCCATTGTACTTCTGAAACAATGAAGCGTTTCTATTGATTCCTTAAAAATACAATAAAATACATTAACTATTCAGGAAGTTTTTATATTTATTTCCCTGTTTCTACTGCGGTGCATAGTAATCATCCACCATCTTCTTTTTCTCCATGGTTTGAGAAATTTTTTTATAGTAAATGTTTAAAAAATTATAATAGCTCACGGCACAAAGACAAATAGCAGCAGCTGTTTCTACGTCCATTCTCGTGTAAGTCTTCAGTTCAAATGTTAGAACAAGTGTGTACAGGCATGCTCTCGACGAGAGTCTTTTCGGCCGAGGCTCTCGGCGAGAGGCTCTCGACGAGTGTGTACAGCCGCGGTGACACCGAAAGAATTTTTCTAATCGGCCCAGTAGTTCCTGAGATTAGCGCGTTCAAACAAACTCTTCAGCTTTATAATATTAGTATAAATTTTAAATTATTTTTTATTAAAATTTCAGGTGAGACTAAATCTAGTAGACCATTCAACTTGTGAGCGACAAATGCAAAAGGAACGTTTTGGACCGCTGTTTAAATTGCACGAATCGTTTGTATGTGCGGGGGGTAAAGAGGGGGTGGATACTTGCAAGGGGGATGGGGGTTCACCCCTCGTTTGTACTGAAGAAGTAAGTTATTTTTTACTAGCTATGTACTAAATTTGAAATAAATCCATGCAGTAATTTTTGAGTTTAGCCCGAACATACATACAGACACACAGACAAAAATTCTAAGAACTATACGTTACGTACGTAAGTTACAATACTCATCCGAAACGGCTGAACTGATATTCATGAAAATTACTACTACACACTACTACTGACTACTATTACTATATAGCCTACCAGCTGTTCGCCAGCGGCTTCGCCCACTTAGTCAAAGAAAATCCCGCATAGTTCCCGTTCCCGTGGGATTTCCGGGATAAAACCTATCCCATGTCGTTCCTCAGGTCTCAAGATATCTCTGTACCAAATTTGAAGTAAATACAGTAATTTTTGGGTTTAGCCCGAACATACATACAGATAAACAGACAAAAATTAAACAAAAAGGTTTTTTTTTTGTATTTTTAATAATATATTTTTAATTTCAGATAAAGGGCGATGATACAAGGTATGTGGTCTATGGTCTGGTGGCCTATGGTCTGCAGTGTGGCCATAAAGATGTTCCAGGGGTATACGCTAACATACCAAATTTATATAACTGGATAGACCAACAGATGAACGGTCAGGACAAACCGTATATATATTAGAATAAGTATAGTTTAAAAAGAGCGGATGTCAGAAGTGAAACTTCTTGGCAAGATTCAAAGGTACCAAAATCGTCGCCTTACTCCATGACGGTATTGCTATGAACGTGAAATTTTACTCTCAACGCGCAAAGAAGTTTCACTTAAAATTTAAAAACATGCCTAAAATAATAATTATTATATTGGCACCGATCCTTGATAAGTGTACAAAGTTTGAATTAAATCTGTCCGTTTAAAGTGGGTCAAAATCGAGTAAAGGAGTCGGTTACATACAAACATACAGGTGAAGATAATAAAAGCGTGTTAAAAAAAGAAAATATATATTTTTAGTTATATATTTTAGTTTATTATGAAAACCATTTTGATATTATGTATACAGGGTGTCCCACTATGGGTATACTAAGCTCAAAGGAGTATATAGTTTTGCATACTGAGTGCGTAAAAAATACTTATAAAATTCCAGACACAGATTTTTTTTTCAAATATATGTGTTCTTGTGTACACCCATAACAAGCAACCCGCCCTATTTTGCCACCAACACGTAAGCTATCGTTTAAGATTGTGTTTTCATAGACAAATTGTTCACGAAGCGAAGCGGTATCTGCCGGCTGCGCGAAGCTAGAAGAGAACATGGATTTTCAGGAAAAATTTAGCAAAATTTTTTTATGTCATTTTGTTGTTTAAGTATTATTTACGTGATCAGTGTATGCGAAACTACAAGCCCCTTCGCGCATAGTATACCAATAGTGGGACACCCGTATAAAGCAAATTTTTTTTAGAAAAAGGTCTTTAAAAATAGTTATACATTAAAATATGGATATTAAGAATACATATTCAGTTTCATGAATTTATTATTCGTGTACCTAATTATAGTCCAGCCAATTTAATATGCAACATTTGACGTCTATCAAATTTATCCTCAAAGAGAGGTAACCTTCTTAAAAACATCGAGTGAATTATTAATCGATACGGACTTGAAACATTTGTCAATCGAACTTGAAACACATGTAAATTTTAAAATTCATCAGGCGAATCCCTGTCCCAATAGTATACTTTCTTTCGTAAAAAAGAGCAAAATAAGACAAGTATAATACATAATTAAAAAACACAACGCATTTATTGATTTATGATGATTTATTTTCACAAGTAATCAATGCATTCGATTCTAGATGTCAGATTTCGATTTTTAGAGTAACGTTTCTGGTATTTAAAAAGAAAAAAGATTTATTGACACAAAATTGTAGTGACGTCAGTTCTTTAAATTAGAAATTGATTATTATGTTTAGAATGGTTTTATCAGTAAAATCAAAACTTAAAATAACTTGTATCGGTCATTATTATTATAAATATGTAATCGTAATTGAAAAAAGTTAAGCAAATGTGCAGTTCTAACAAAACGAAATATCATGTTATTCTATGTCGTCGTTACTAGGTTACGTTGTGGAATTTTGTCTGTCAAATGTTGCCTATTAAAATGGCTCTACTCTACTCACTTATAATAATGATTTTTTAAACTGTACCTTGTAAACTCTAAAAAGTGTATTTTTGAAGTGAAACTTCTTTATCGGGGTTGGAAAAAAATTTAGTGTAACATTTTTCCGTTACGCGCCATCTTTTTCTTATCCCCATCACGCGTGATTCGACGTATTTGCATATAGTAAATTATTTTTTGAAAAAATAAGGTCATAAAGAAGTTTCACTTCTTACGTGTGTACACTAGTACACGCACACATTTTTGTATTGTAAAATTAAAATTGTTAAAATTTTGAGAAATTGTGTTACTTCCATTTGTATTAATAAAATTATTATTATTCTGGATAATTTTGTTTTTTATTTTACATACCCTCATAATTAAAAACTTATTCTTTTATATCGGTATCTATACTAATATTATAAAGCTGAAGAGTTTGTTTGAACGCGCTAATCTCAGGAACTTCTGATCTGATTTGAAACATTCTTTCGGTGTTATATAGCCCATTTATCGAGGCTATATGCTATATAATATCATCACGCTAAGACCAACAGGAGCGCAGTATTGCTGGTAAAACCGCGGGGCACAGCCAGTTATTTATATTAAGAAGCCGAAAAAAGTCGATTGTTGTTTGTCACCTCATAACTTTTGACTGGGTGAACCGATTTAGATTTTATTTATTTACTACCTGTGCCCCGTGGTTTCACCCGCATGGTTCCGCTCTTGTAGGCCTAAGCGTGTTGATAATTTCATAAAAAAAATTGGTTGTCTGTAAAGTCGGTATACTGACGATAGTTGAACGTGACAACGTCCGATTGTGCTTCTTTGTCGCTCGTTCCGCGCTCTCGCTCGCACTTCAAGCCTTATGGAACGCCTCAGAGCGAGGTAACGCTGCATGAGTCATGTTTTTTCGTGCATGCATCCGGCTCTATCGAATTAGCAGACGTTGACACGTCAAAAAATACGTCTCATGACTCATCTGGTTATCAGATCGGTGAAGGACGATCTCCCACCGGCTCTTAGACCATTTGTATCAAATTTCATATAGATTCGATCAGCTGTGTTTGCTTAAAATAATACCAAACTATACATTTTCACGAACTTCCGTGATATAATATTAGTTAGAACGTTTTTACGACAGGAGCTTCATAAAAACTTGCTCACTACAATATGTTTCCTGTGCTATTAAATTTATTGCAGCCTTCTGAGGAATGGTAAACCCGATGATGCGTATATTTGATTGAGTTTATAACTAGCTTTCCGCCCGCGACTTCGCCTGTTTTGTCTAAAATCTAATCCTATCCTATTAATATTATAAATGCGAAAGTTTGTAAGGATGTGTGTGTGTGTTTTTGTTACTCTTTCACGCAAATACTACTGAAACTACAACGAAATTTAGCACACATATAGAGGGTAACTTGGATTAACACATAGGATAGGTTTTATCCCGGAAATCACACGGGAACGGGAACTATGCGAGTTTTTCTTTGAAAACAAAATTCTAAATCTAGTTAAGAATAAGAATAAGAATAAGAATATCTTTATTGAAAAAGTAAAATAATACATTTAAAATTTGGGGAAACTAAAGCCTGTGTTAGTTGGAAACTGTGTTACAGGCTTTAGAATCCCTTCACAATTTTTGTAGTTTGCCTTTTTCAACTTAAAACATAATTAAATTACAATTTAAACAAAGAAAAAAAAAAGATTGCATGCATGAATGTTTGTGTGTGTGTGTGTGTGTGTGTGTGTGTGTGTTTGTGTGTGGGTGTGTGTGTGTATGTGTGTAATAAAATAATAATTTTTATTAAATATACGACCGTAATAGATTCTCTGTGGCTTCGTAATCTAACTTGTTAAGAATAATTAATAGTTCTTTTTTAAATTTATGATTCGAATATTTTTTAACTACTTTTACGTTATTACCAAATAAGCCATTATATATCTTAGGAGTAAAGAACTCTGAACTTCTACTGCCGAACGCAGTATTAAACGTTGGAACAGGAACCCGCTCCAATCGTTTGTCACATTGTGAGAGTGTCGGTACAATGTATCGATGAAATTTGCAAAGGCAGCGATATAAAAACATTTTTCTCACTGTTAGTACATTACACTGTTGATATAGATCAGTTGTAGGGTGCCTGAACGGTAAACGATACATGACCTTAAGTATGGCGCGTTGTGAACGTTCCAATTGTATAAGGTTGCATTTAGGTGCACTGCCCCAGATGGTTAAGCAGTAGGTTATGATACTCTCACATAAAGATTTATATGTTAAAGTGAGTATATCAGGGCTGGCCACTTCCCTTAGATTTTTAAAAACATGCATCAATTTTCTAGATCTAGTGGAGACTTCAGTTATGTGTGGGCCCCAGGTAAGTCGGTCATCCAATATGACTCCTAAATATTTAATCGTTTTAACACGTTCTAAGGTGGCACATGAACAACACGCGGGGAGGCTCACTTCTCTGTTACATGGGTAAGTATGTAATTGAATTTTGAATGACTCTTTCGGGCATGTACGAGCTGTAATATCAAAGCAGACGTATTTAGTCTTCATGGTGTTTAGGGTAAGTAGGCTATCTTCTAACCAGGCTGTCACCTTACTCATTTCTGTTTCAGCAATTTGACATACTGCACTCCAAGAAGGACCACGAAATAAAAGAACAGTATCGTCCGCGAACATGGTTATGTCGGTTTTATTTAAACGAAGATTACATAGTTCGTTCACGTAGACGATAAACAGCGATGGACCGAGGGTACTACCCTGCGGTATTCCGTACAAACATGAAGCGTTGCTGCTAAAGTGGCCATTTACCCTTACCCTCTGAGTTCTGCCTGACAGATAAGATCTGAACCATTCAAGAGGCATTCCCCTTACTCCCATATTTTGCATACGTGACAAAAGTATGGGAATAGAAACGGTGTCAAATGCCTTTTGAAGGTCCAGAAATACACCCATGCACTTTTCATTGTTGTCCAGGTAAGATCGTATTTTCGATGTTAAGCTGTAGACTGCATCCTCTGTAGACTTACCGATCCTGAACCCATATTGCAGTGAACTGAGCATCTTAAATCTAGTTAAGTATTTTATCAATCTATTGTTTACGATTTTTTCAATTATTTTAGAAAATGTTGATATAAGCGAAATTGGTCTATAGTTACAGGCTAAACTTTTGTCGCCAGATTTAAAAATAGGAGATACTATGGCTTTTTTAAAGGGGTCTGGAAAAACGGCACTTTCAAAACTAAGATTAATTAAATATGTAATAGGTTCAATGATTAGATTTTGGATTTCTTTTAGCAAATTTGTAGATATATTGTCCCAACCTGGAGCACAGGAAGATTTTAAACTATTTATTACACTTTGAACCTCATTGCAGTTTGTCGGTAAAAGTAGGAATGAATTAGGAGGGGCGTCTACAGAGGAAGCTTTTTTAGCCAAACAATCCTCAGTGCATCCCAACATATTAAGTGTATTGTTTGCCAAATCGCTACCTATAGAAGTAAAATATCTGTTCACTTCGTTCAGCGAGTCAGTAGTAGATGTATTTATTTTTAAGAGCTTATCAGGTATTGGTGCGGTTTTATTTATGTTGCATACGTCCTTTATTATATTCCAAGTATTTTTAATATTTCCTGCATTCTGTCTAAATTGGTTTTGATAATACTGTTTCTTAGCTGTTAATTGTACTGTGTCTGTAGCAGTTAATTGTATACTAAACACATTCCTCGAAAATCACTCTATTTATAAATAACCGCATCAAAATCCGTCACGTAGTTTGAAAGATTTAAGCATACATAAGAACAGAGAAAGCGACAGCCGACATCGTTTTATAACTACTATTTGGTTACATCGAAAACAAAATTTATATTGTACTATCAATGTATTCATGGATTTGTCTAGACTTCGTTTAGGAAAAATCTGTTAAAAATATTACAAAAAATGTTACACATAAGCGGAGCCGGGGCAAGCAGTTAGTATATTTGTGTTTTATTGAAATTAATATTATATGTTTGTATGAGTCCAGTTTGATCTTGACCTGTTGTTTATATTATCTCATTGCTAGTGTTGTTCATTTTATCGATATCGAGGATGTATTAAAATTGAAAAAACTTAGATAATTAATATAACATATCATATATTTGTTATCCTAATAGTTTACCTTATAGTTGTTTCATCAATCACTACATAGTATAAAACAAAGTCGCTTTTTCTGTCCCTATGTCCCTATGTATGCTTAAACCTTTAAAACTACGCAACGGATTTTGATGCGGTTTTTTGTAATAGATAGAGTGATTCAAGAGGAAGGTTTTAGTATATAATTTATTAGGTTTTAGACAAAGCGGGCGAAGCCGCGGGCGGTAAGCTGGTTAATTAATAAATTAATCATTTTGTCATTTGTAATTTGTAGGTATACCTAATTGTAACAAACACCTCTGAAACAAAATAGCCTTTATTCTAATTTCCTATTTTTTAAAATAAATATATTGTAAAAAACTAAAGTTCAAGTAACAAGTTACGACGGTTTTGATTGAGACGATTAAATTTAAACCGTTAATTTTTTTTCAACCGACATCAAATTCATTCTACCAAAGATTCAATAAGAATCTCGAAGACTGTTTTATAAGGAAAAATGTATGCTCGATAAAAACATCGACACTATGACATCACTATTACGGAAACTCGTTTTATATTAATAACAAAATGAGAAGCTTCAGTCGTGAGCTAGTGTTGGGATGTGTTGTGTTAAAATGAAGTAAGTTATATTTGTTTTCTTTTTGCATATTCTGACAAGGTTACTTTGGCGTCTGATTATTTTGTTTATACTAGCTGTGTCCCGCTGTTTTACTAGGATTACTCCGCTCCTATTGGTCTTAGCGTAATGATAATATATTATACATAGGTATAGCCTTCCTCGATAAGTGTTCTATAATATTATGGTAAAATAATTTATCAAATCGGACCAGTAGTTCCTGAGATTGGCGGGTTCAAGCAAATAAACAAACTCTTCAGCTGTATAGTATTAGTATAAATTAAACCTCTGTATTTTTGTTTATTGTTAAAAAAATATTCTAATTCAATAAATAGTGTTTGTTACCACTTCGAAACGGTTTATTGTAAATCTATACTTAATATTATAAAGCTGAAGAGTTTGTTTGTTTGAACACGTTAATCTCAGGAGCTACTGGTCCGATTTGAAATATTCTTTCGGTGTTAGATAGCCCATTAATCGAGGAAGGCAACATAGGCTATAATATATCATCACGCTAAGACCAACAGGCGAGGAGCCACGTGAGTAAAACCGCGAGGCACAGCTATAGTTTTGTATATTATTTAATTATTTAGGGAAAGAATAGGTGTCACTATTTAATTATTTATTAACCGACTTAACAAAACGGAGGTTCTCAATACAAATGCATTTTTCACCGATTATGATGATTCTTATTTTATTCGAAAGCCCAAGGTCAATAATAATTAAATCGCTTTTATAAAAATTAAATAAAAACGCATATAGTAATATATCGTAAGTGGATTAAAGAATCTATTCATTATTTTTAGTCTGTTAAATACACGTTTAGTTTAAAAATCCCAAAATAATAATTTTGTCGATATAAAATTGTTAAAACAACAAGGAAGAGGAAGATAATAATTTTGTTATTTGGCTTTCCCTATCAGTTCTTAGAATATATATTATTGTGTTTTGTTAGCAGTTATAGAACATTTCTTTATTATAAATTATACCTACTAGGTGCACAGATATTATACTAGCTGTTTACCCCAGCTTCGTTCGTTTTTAGGGTTCCGTAGCCAAAATGGCAAAAACGGAACCGTCCGTCTGTCCGTCTGTCCGTCTGTCCGTCTGTCACAGCCGATTTACTCGGAAACTATAAGTACTACAGTGATGAAATTTGATGGGAATATGTGTTGTATGAACCGCTACAAAAATATGACACTAAATAGTAAAAAAAAGAATTGGGGGTGGGGCCCCCCATACATGTAACTGAGGGATGAAATTTTTTTTTTCGATGTACATACCCGTGTGGGGTATCAATGGAAAGGTCTTTTAAAATGATATAAAGTTTTCTAAAAAACATTTTTCTTAAAGTGAACGGTTTTTGAGATATCAGCTCTCAAAGTCGTAAAAAGTATGTCCCCCCCCCTCTATTTTTATAACTACGGGGTATAAAATTCTAAAAAAAATAGAGGTGATGCATGCTAATTAACTCTTTCAACGATTTTTGGTTTGATCAAAGTATCTCTTATAGTTTTTGAGATAGGTTGATTTAACTGTAATTTATTATATTTGCTGCTACGGAACCCTTTGTGCGCGAGCCCGACTCGCACTTGGCCGGTTTTTTAATGTATTTCCGGCTATCTAAAATAAAAAATAATTCACGGGTTAAGGTACGCTTTTATAATAAAAATCCTGATTTTAAAAATGTTGTTTAGTTGTGAGAGCCTACTATAGTTCCTATGAATTTCTGGATGACTAGATTTCCCTCCGCGGCTTCGCCCGCGTTTCAAAAGAAAAACCCGCATAGTTTCCTGTTCCTGTATGATTTACGGGAGAAAAAGTAGCCTCTACCTACGTCATATATACAAAATTTCATTGTAATCCGTTCAGTAGTATTTGTGTGAAAGAGTAACAAACACACATACACATCCATCCTCACAAACTTTCTCATTCATAATATTAGTAGGAGGGTAATCCATGGAAAGTTGTCGCAAGGACCACAGGAAAGTTCTTTGGCATGATTATTATTTTAAAATATGTAAAATGTAATATTGTCATGATTTTAAAAAAACAGGCAAACAATCTTAATATATAGGTATCCTAAATCTCGTGTCACAATGTTTGTCCTCAATTGACTCCTAAACAATTAAACCGATTATAATAAAATTCACACACCATGTGCAGTTCGATCCAACTTGAGAGAAAGGATAGTTTAAACATGTAGGTACCACGGGCGAAGCCGGGGCGGATCGCTAGTGTAATTATAGTTTCTTGGCGGTTTTCTTTGTAGAAATCGTTTTCCGAGCCGGTTATTATTTTACTGTATTTTGACGATTCAAAAGTTCTTCTAAACGAAGTCTAGTTGAATAAATAAATGTTTGAGTAACTAGGTCAAATAAAAAGGTTGTTAAAAGTGCAATTTTTCATTCCTTAGATTCCACTTTGTAGATTCAGCTCGTATCTTCATAAATCTAAAACGTATTATCTATTTGTTTATTGATATATTTCTTTACAGGATTTTCTTCCTAGCTCTACTCGCTCTGTGCGACGGAAGAGCGAACATCAATCTTCCAGATCCCAAAACCATTGAAGAAACTAATAAATGGCTCAATAACATTTTGACAAACGCATCTTTATTTATTTCCTCCAAGCATGGGTCGTTAAACCCTACAGGTTAGTATAATTATCATAATTATTATCAAGAGGCGCACACACTAGGCATCGCCATATGGAGGACAGTCCATGTACCCGGACAAAGCCGTTCGGATCCACATATTTTTCAATCGAACCGCAAGGGACTGGAACATGCTTCCTGAGTCCGTGTTCCCCGACGAGTACAATATGGAGGTCTTCAAGAAAAGAGTGCACGGGTACCTTCTAGGGAAGCGCGTTCCATCTTAGACTAGAGCTTACCATCAGGCGAGATCGTGGTCAAGCGCTTCCCTATTATACGATTAGCTGTGCTCCACGGTTTCACCCGAGTGGCTGCGATCCTGTTGGCCTTAGCGTGATGATATACAGCCTTCCTCGATGAATAGGTTATCTAACACCGGAAGAATTTTTCAAATCAGACCAGTAGTTCCTGAGATTAGCGCGTTCAAACAAACAAACATACTCTTCAGCTTTATAATATTAGTATAGATAAAAAAATAAACATATAGATAACTATCATCATCACATATATTATATTCTCATTTCTGGGACACGCGCCCACGTTCCACAATCCAAGTGGCTGGCCAAGTGCAAGTTGGCGGGTGTCACATGTCATTGAACTTTTGATTCTTCCACATGTCGATTTCACGTTGTTTTCCTTCACTATTCGAGCTGAGCGCCGAGACGAACGTCAAAACGCCAAGGAGAATACGCTATCGATAGAAATTGACATAAGCGTACGATGTTTTGCCTAAAGATTCGGTCACCCTACCAACGACAACGACGACCACGAACAAAATTTTCATCCAGTCGCAATTAAATAAAATTGTGCAAAACACAATTAAAAATGAAATTTAAGAATTTCCTGTCGTATTGGTGTTTATAATTTTTTAAAGTGAAACATATAACTATAGTATAACATGTATATAGTATAACATTACAAAAAAAAAAAAAATTTTAAATATACGTAACTATAGCTCCATAATTAGAATAGTATCGTTTATTATTAGTAGAATACTAGGACTAGGAAAAGACTAGCAAGATAAAGTTCTTATATGTATTTTTTTTTAATTTCAGGTCCAAAAAACGGCTGTGTGTTGAGTGATAATCAAGTGGGAAAATGTGTAAAACCATCTCAGTGTGATGAAGAAAAGGAAGACGTAGATCTTACGCAGTTAGGAGTCTACAGGTATATACAGACAATACATACATAGGTACTACTAGCGGTTCGCCCCGGCTTCACCCGTGGTACCTACATGTTTACGTTTTTTTTCATAAAAACTATCCTATCTCTCAAGTTGGATCGAACTGCACATGGTGTGCGAATTTTATTATAATCGGTTAAGTGGTTTAGGAGGCCATTGAGGACAAACATTGTGACACGAGATTTATATATATTAAGATGTAGTTATTTAAATCAACCTTAAACGAGAACTAAAATCACATAGGACACATCCTGAAATTGTGCACCAAAGTAAGGGTGTTTTTCTATCAGAGATGTACAAGGATGCGTAGCGAGAATAAGTTAGGGATGTGTTTGTAGAGAACCAACATATCGCTTCATTTAGCGTTTGAAGCGATACTATTGGTTTCTCACTATGATATATAAAAAAGCTAGATACGTTACCCGCTCTCTATTTTGGCAAGAAAAAACTCAGCTAAGTGCCCTTCGTCACTTAGTCACGCACCATTCAGCGTCGTGGCTGGACGTTATTTTTATATTAATCGGCAGTTGTTATTACGAAGTACATGAGTGAGACATGTATTATGTCTCGTGCGTGAGAGTGAAAGAGAGAACAACTGTATTGGTGATAATGCGTTAGTAAGTACGTATGTATTATTTACGCTGTTTTTTAGTGCAATGATGTTGGCGTATGCCGCGTCTACTAGTATAATAGGTCATTGGTTCCTCAAAAACGCATCCCTCGCTACGCATCCTCCCTCCCATCCCACTTTTAACCTTTAACGCAAAATATTTTTCACTTTCCAGGCAATCAGCATGCCACTACTTATTGAAATGCTGTCCAGTTGACCAGGTGCTAGAGAAGCCAAAGCCCAAGGTGATCTTCCCGCAGAACCCCTCGTGTGGATGGAGTAACCCTGGAGCGTTTGTCTTCAGGATGAAGAACAATATAAACTTCGCAGATTTTGGAGAGTTCCCTTGGATGATAGCTATGTTGAAGTAAGCATTTCTAAATCAAATCAAATTTCTTTACGAGCAAATAAACAGATTTCTTTATTTTGGACCATGAATGAAATGTTTTATTAAACCAAATTTATTTATTTTGAGCCTATTATAGCATTAATAAATATAATATGGAGGATGGAAATCCATGGAATGTTTTCGCTTTTGAATCTCAGGACTGAATTTGGCATCAGTATTAATTTTAATGTTTATGTATAACGTATAATTTATACTGCTTTCCGAATCGCTGGTAAATGGTAAAACTCATGACGATTCAAAAGTGCTTCTAGAAGAAGTCTTATTGAATAATTAAATGTTTGAGTTTGGGTTTGCTCGTAGGTATATGGTTAGTAATATACTCCATACAATATTTATATCACATACACTGCCATTGTAAAATGGCGTGCAAATTTTTTTACAAATTATCTATACTAATATTATAAAGCTGAAGAGTTTGTTTGTTTGATCACGCTAATCTCAGGAACTACTGGTCCGATTTGAAAAATTAGTTCGGTGTTAGATAGCACATTTGCGGGTGAAACCGCGGGGAACAGCTAGTATAAAATATATTCAAAACTCCTGTAATAACAATGATGTTTAAAATAAATGAATAATTTTACAGTACGAATGGAGAGAAATCTGAATATTTCGGCGGTGGCTCCCTCATACATCCATCAGTCGTGATCACTGCAGCTCACAAGGTGCACAAAATGCCTGCAGAGAAGGTAATTCCAAAACTTCTATTAAAATTCTAAAAAACAGACATACGTTTGTCGTTGTCATGGTAACAAGGTGAGAATACAAAGAGGCAACCATTCGTAAGCGTTGCTATAGCAACAAACATGAGAATACATGATAACCTCGATAACACTTATTTGTAAGCGTTGCTATAGCAACGAACATAAGAATACAAGGAGGCACGCATTCGTTGGCGTTGCTATGGTAACACACGTATCTAATCATACAAGAAGGGTACGCGTTGCTATGATAACGAAGGTGAGATATGAGAATACTAAAAGGCACTCATTCGCAGGCGCTACGTGGCGCTACTATGGTATTGCGCCCGGCAAACGAAACTCAGAAATACTTAGAAACTACATTTAATGACTAAAATGAGACTTTTACACCCATGTCTGCACGATGCAGACCGGAGTTAAAGAATGAATTTATACATTTTAATAATTATAAACACGTAAGCTTGGATGCTAACTCAGGAAAATCGGACTAACATTATATTCCCGTGCGAACGGCGTATTCATCAGTTTCGTATGAAGGCAGGGCCGTAACTAACTAGTATACCAAACACATGAATTAAAATTCAATACAGGGCATACAGATAGATTGTTAAGGTTATCATTTTTTGTTTGTTAAAGCTAGAGATTGTCTAATCTAAAAATGAACGCCCCTCCACTGTGTTTACGCTCACATTCAAAGTACGTGTATAGACGCAATACACACAAATTGGTCTGCCTCATTGGTCGTTCAGTCCTCCAGTCCCGTCCATGCCCGAACGACAGGACCAGTTGGCCAACTAGTGCATAAATGACGCGATGCACGACAGAACGGACGTGTCATTCCGTACATAGCGCGCTCTCCCCGCCATACAATGCTAGGCACCTGAACTGATCGCCCGATTAGTTGACAAATCAGTGCGCGAGTGTCAAAGTTTGCAGTAGAATCGACGCGCGCACACATATAAAGTGGTTCAATAATTATTTGTCCTCACACATTGAAACAATTAAGTTTAGTGGAGGGGCGTTCATTTTTAGATTAGACAATCTCTACCTTAATTATAAGTACATCCATAGATTACAAAATAAAAGACAGATGGAGCGTTGCCGAACTAAACCGAATGATTTATCGTCATTTCCATAAAGCTATGTGTGCTGTCATTTCGCCATTGCACTGTACGAACACGGTGCTACTGTGTGCGTGTTATGTTACCAGATGTTGAAAAATTTCCCAAATTTTTGCCCGACTACGGAAGAAAGAGGGTTATGTTTTTCGAGTGTATGTATGTATAATATTTCTTTGACACGCCCTGCAGTATAAACTGTTGGATCGATTTTGAGTTGTGAGGTGTCATTGCAATCATCTGAATTATGAAGGTGGTGGTAGTGACGTAGGCTACATAAATTAGCAGTTGTGTTTTAATTTTTATTTTAATATAAATTCGGGTTTATGATATTATATTATAATATTGTTAAAATTATTTTGTTACATAAAGCACCTGTCTACTAAAGTTATACAGATATGAATACAAAATAATTTTATTCAATTTTTAATTAAATAAATTACTTTTAAAAAAGTTTTTATTTTTCAAAACATATGAATGCGAATAGCGGTAGTTTTTAGTCGAGAATGCGGGACATTTTATTTTCATCATATCCATCATGGAGTTCACAAGGCGATTTATCGCGAGTGAAAACGACTATGACGCTTTTTATAAAAGTAACAAAATAATGTACATATAATGTTTATTAAAATAATCTAATAATGATCATGAACCTTTATTACACTATACAAATAATCACATTCACGATCGAAAAATCCAACAGCACTACCCCGAAGATCTTTTAACCATTTTACCGTTTTACCCACAGATCACAGAAACTAAAGGGTTTTACCCCTAAAAATGGCAAATTCATTTTCAAAATACTGGCAGCATACGTTGAAGTTTTGAATTCCTTCGTATATGTAAAATTATTATTTGTATACAAAATTAAATAAGCCAAATAATCTACAGAAAACCTGTAAAACGATGTTTTATCTTTTTGTTTGTTTTCGGGGACAAATTATACAGCGTTTTAATATCACAAGACAGCATTTTTTTACTAAAATATCAAACCTATTTTGACGTATTGCATGACACTAGAATCGCTATAGCACTGGCGGAGGTTCGTATTCGTTTTTGATTTCGTATTTTCTTTGACAAGGGCGATGGACGATTGACATGCTCCATCTGCCTTTTATTTTGTAATAAGGGTAAATCAATTCGGTTGCAGATAAAATGTCGTGCCGGCGAGTGGGACACACAGACAGTCAACGAGCTGTTGTCCCACGTAGAACGTGGTGTTAGCAAGATCATCGTGCATCCGGAATTTAATGATAGTATGTTTTCCTTACAAGCACAACACATAATTACAAATTGAAGACTTTTCACTGATTGCAGTTCCCCGTTGCATTGATAATATTATCTATACTATATTATTTTAAAGCTGAAGTGTCTGTTTGTTTGTTTGATTGAACGCGCTAATCTCAGGAACTACTGGTCCGATTTCAAAAAATATTTCGTTGTTAGGTAGCCCATTCATCGAGGAAGGCTATAGGCTATAATATATCATCACGCTGAACAGGAGCGGAGCCACGCGGGTGAAACCGCGGAATACAGCTAGTGTTATACACAAAGCCGCTTGGACATATTTTACGAGTCTAGTCGCTAGTCCCTTCAACCTGACAGTAATGTTTACAGTCTATTAGAAAACTCTGCCTATTATTTGCATAGGCAGACTTTTCTTTTAACCAATTTTTGAGCAATTGTGATTCTGTAAGTTTAATTTGATTCCAGAACGTTCTCAAAACAACGTAGCGCTGCTAATACTACAGAGCCCCTTCAATTTGACGGATCAGCCCCATATGGGGATCGCCTGCTTGGGTCGGCAGGTCCCTGCCCCCGGGACGCTTTGTTATAGCATGGGATGGGGCAAAACGTTTTATGATTCTCAGGAATACGCTACTATATTAAAAAAGGTAATACATATTATGTCACCGTAACATTGTAAACAATTTTGTATAATACATTAATATTGTGAAAATAAGTTTACGGCGACAGATTAAAATTTTGGTTTCACTTCGATAAATTGTAGTCTAACGAATGATAATGCGAGTTGTAAGTAGTATGTTACAGATAGGAAATAGTGTTTAAAGCAAATCTCATATTCAATTAAGTACTAGAGTCTAGAATTCATTCTAAAATGTAATTTTATTCAAAAGTTGTTATGAATTTACGGTCACAATAATTTTCTTTAAGTTCACAAATCTTAATATATATAAATCTCGTGTCACAATGTTTGTCCTCAATGGACTCCTAAACCACTTAACCGATTATAATAAAATTCGCACACCATGTGCAGTTCGATCCAACTTGAGAGATAGGATAGTTTAAACATGTTGGTACCACGGGCGAAGCCGGGGCGGACCACTAGTATATTATAGACATAAATTAATAAAAGAGCACGTATACTATGAAAGTAATATACAAAAAAGCAATGGGTAGATACAAATATTTTTAATGTTATGAAGCAGATAACAGAATAAGTGCAGCTATATCTTTTTATAAAAAACTAGCGGTCCGCCCCGGCTTCGCCCGTGGTACATGTTTACGATATCCTCCATAAGAATCATCCTCGTACTTCGAGGAATATTATAAAAAAAGAATTAACGACATCGGTTCAGCCGTTCACACGTGATGCCGTGACAACGCGAAACGGGTTTCATTTTTTTATATATGTACTAGCGGTCCGCCCCGGCTTCGCCCGTGGTACATATGAAAAATAGATGTTGGCCGATTCTCAGACTTACCCGATATGCACAGAAAATTTCATGAGAATCGGTCCACCCGTTTCGGAGGAGTATGCAGACTAACATTGTGACACGAGAATTTTATATATATGTATATATAGATAAGATTTTCAAGCTGCAATAAAAAAATATCAATATTTTATTTTATCTACATAATTTATTTCAGCTACCTCTGCCCATAGTCGAGAAGAACAGCTGCGAATATTCCTTGAGGACAACTTTATTGGGTTCGAAGTTTAAACTCCACAATTCCCAGATTTGCGCGGGAGGGGAGAAACAAATCGACACTTGCACGGGGGACGGGGGGGCGCCACTAGTGTGCGAGATATCCGTGAGTGAATCTGTACTAATATTATAAAGCTGAAAAGTTTGTTTGTTTGAACGCGCTAATCTCAAGAACTACTGGTCCGATTTGAAAAATTTTTTCGGTGTTAGATAGCCCATTTATCGAGGAATGCTATAGATTATTTATCATCACGCTTAGGCCAACAGGAGCTGAGCACAGCCAGTAAAATATAAGTTTTTAATTGCCTTACTTTTACAAACATTTTACAATGTAACACTAATTAATCTTACTAATATTATAAATGCAAAAGTTTGTTTGTTTGTTACTTCTTCATGCAAAAACTGCTGAACCGATTTTCATGAAATTTGGCACACACATAGAGGGTAACTTAGATTAACATATAGGAATATCCCACAGTAACGGGATCTATGCAAATTTTTCTTTGAAAACGCGGGCGAAGCCGCGGGCTTAAACCTAGTATAATATATGTTTATACATAGGTATATATACTATAGACATAAAAAAGAGAAAAACTAGCTGTCCCGGAAAACGTTCTGCCTTACTCTTATCACTAAAGGGTATGGAAAATAGATGTTGGCCGATTCTCAGATCTATCCATTTGATGAGAATCGGTCAAGTCGTTTTGGAGGAGTTCATCAGCTAGCATTGTGATACGAGAATTTTATGTACAGGGTGTCCCACCGTCGGTATTCTAAGCTCAATGGAGGTTTTTTTTTTGCACGTAAAAATACTTATAAAATTCCAGATGCATTTTTTTTAAATAGATGAATTCTTAAAACTTTTTGTGTACACCCATAACAAGCAACCCGCCCAGCTTTGCCACCCGCACGTGAGCTATCGTTTAATATTATGTTTTCATGGACAAAATGCTCACATTAGAGAAGCGGTATATGCCGGCTGCGCGAAGCTTGAGAAGAAAACATGAATTTTAAGGAAAAATTAAGCAAAAAATTTTTGGCGTAATTTTGTTGTTTAAATATTTTTTACGTGATCAGTGTATGCAAGACTACAAGTTTCTTCGCGCTTAGTATACCGATAGTGGGACACCCTGTATATAGAGAATATCAATGTAATGAAAAATAACTAGTATTGCTGATCCTTTGAATCACGCGCAAAAGCCGACAAAATAGGGAGCAGTGAGCAGGACGATGAGCACGACGAGTGGCATGACGAGTAACGTGGCCACACTATGTCTCTGCCTACTTTCCTCGTTACTTCCCATACCACTCGTCGAGTGTGTGGCCGGCCTATAATATTACTAATTTCAGCCCCTTTTTTTAGGTCTATTATATAAATATTATATACTAGCGGTCCGCCCCGGCTTCGCCCGTGGTACATGTTTACGTTTTCTCTACATAAGAACCATCCTCGTACTTCAAGGAATATAATAAAAAAAGAATTATCGAAATCGGTTCAGCCGTTCTCGAGTTATGCGCTTACCAACACATTTTGCGATTCATTTTTATATATAAGATTATATTAGGTAATAAAATAACAAAAAAAATATTTTTTTTACAGAAAAACTCTGACGTCAGCCGGTACGCTATTTACGGTATGGTGGCATTCGGAATTGGCTGTGGAAGCAAGGTACCAGGAGTATACGCGAGTATACCCCACGTATACGACTGGGTCGTGGAAACCCTGGCCAATGAGGGGATACCGGCAAACACTTTCACGATTTAGTGAATAAATTATTGTTAAAATAACTTGTTTTATTTTTGACCCTGCAACCCATCTAATAGCTATATGTACTTATATTTATATCTATACTAATATTATAAAGAGGAAAGGTTTCTAATTATGTATGTATGTATGGTTTTCACGCATAAACTACTGGACCGATTTTGATGAAATTTGGCACAGACAATCTTTAGACCCTGAGAAAGAACATAGGCTAACTTTTATTGCGAAATATATACCACGGGCGAAGCCGGGTCGGACCGCTAGTATATTATATTTTAATATTATAATTTATAAAGCTGAGAGAGAGTTTGTTTGTTTGTTTCACGCGCTTATCTCAGGAACTACTAGTCCCATTTGAAAAATTCTTTCGGTGTTAGATAGCTCATTTATAGGAATAATATAGGCAAAATACCTATCACCAAGACCCAACAGGAGCGGAGTTAGTTACTACATACAAACTCTTATCTTGTATAATAAAATCCACGTTTTAGTGAATAAAATGTTGTTTGAATTTATTTGTTTTATTTTATCCTTACATCTTGCATTTATTTAGAAGTTTCTAAAGTATTGGCAATATAAATACAGCTACAGTCTCTAATATTCCCTGCAAACTATGTGACTATCAAGCTAATTTTAGAGATTCCATTTTACGAAACGCTTAAAAATGTTTCATAACACGCTCCTGTATGTTTATTTATTGTAACCGATTCCTTTAGGGTATTTTTCCACCAATATTGTGCGAGGAATGTGTTTGTAGAAACCAATCATATCGCTTCATTTAGTTTGAAGTTTGAAGAGTTCAGCGTGTTAGGTGCGGGTCAAACACAAGCGGCGCGGGCGCGGGCGTGCCATAAGCGCACCTCTTGAATCTGTTTTGCACCACGTTCTTCTTATACATTTTGTATGAAAGAATTTTGGACAGGCGTCGAGACGGCACGCCACGGTTGTGCCACGGTTGCGCCGGCTTTCCAAAATTATTTCATACAAAATGCCAATAGCGCACCCGATGCACGCCGGCAGCGCGCCCGATGCGCGCCGCGCCTTAAGCGATATGATTGGTTATTTACAAAGACATTCCTCGCTACACATCCACGCACATAATTGGTGGGAAAGCACCCTTATATTCGATTTTTACGACGGCCTTAGAAAATGTATCGATAATAATCTGCCCTTTACCCACTACCCCGGGGACACGGGACTTTACTAAACACAAAAATTATCGTCGAAGTTTTCGCATCGTCATCGAGAGTATGACGTCATTATCTATACCAATAATAAAATTGGTGTCTCTAATATTTAATTTACCCCTTTTTACTAAATGCATATGGACGTATACAGTAGGTATACACGGTATATGACGATACTAGAGGTAAAATAGTGTTTTTTTACAATTTTTTTTGTCTGTCTGTTCGTTCCGGCTAATCTCTGAAACGGTTGGACCTATTTAACGGGACTTTCAATGACAGATAGCCGATGTAATAAAGAGTATTACAATTTTTTAAACTGATATTCCCACTCTCAAAACTCATTTACGCGAGTGAAACCGCGAGACGCAGCTAGTTAGTTACATATAAAAATTAGTTCCTTTTATGCACGGTAGGGGCGCTGTTCAAATTCCTATACAAATGCTCTCGATGGGGATATGAATACTTTGACGATAGTTTGCGTGCTCGCACTTCTGATAAAAGAGGGAAAACCTCGTTCGCAGTTCGAGTTGAGCTCGTAAATAAAAATGATAACATACTGACCTTTCTTCGAATAGGACAAACCACAAAGTAATATAAATATAATAATATAAATAAACTGGGGAAACCTCATCGAGATATAAATAACAATTGATAATAATTATTACTTAAAAGTTAGCAAAAATAAATTGAGTATTTGAATTAAAAAAAAATATTGATTTTTTTTATGTATTTTGAAACTTTATTATTAATAATATTGATATTTAATACAAATAACTTAAAAAAATTTTTTTCCGTTAATTATAAGCAATTAAAAATTGATGAAATTTGAATTAGAATCACGTGACTACAAACGCGCCATGACTGGTCACCACAGTTGTGACGTCATAATGTTATAGCTATGTATTAACTGCAGTACATAGCGTTTACGGCTATTACACGTGACTAGGCAATAATATTGAAAGTTTATTGCTAAAATATGATTTGTTAGTTGGTTCCGAATTAGTTAGTTAGTTACGAAAAAAATAAGAATCATCAAGAATAGATGTTGATATATTTATGATCACCGATTTTTGTCAGGAGTTGCCTTTGTAGTATTCGTACATAATGGTACAAAACGATAACTTTTGAGGTTCGCCATTTTTAATATAAATTTAAGTAATATAATTATTAACAATTAATATATTTAATATGTAATTTAATAATGACAACAAAATTAAATAGATCAAAACACTGTATTAACACGCTTTTATTAGCTTCACCTGTATGTTTGTATGTAACAGAATCCTTTCGAAGTTTCGACTCGATTTTGACCCACTTAAAACCGACGGATTTTGTTCAAATTTTGAACACTTATCAAGGTCCGATGACAATACAATAATATCATAAATTTATCCTGATAAGGATCGCCAGGATCAGCTTAAAACATATGTTTGTATGTAACCAATTCTCCTTTCGATTCGATTTAGAGCGTATACGCACTATGCGGGTAGCCGCATTGCGGGTAGCCGTCCGGCTGACCGCAAGCACAATTATGTACGTAATATTCATTTCTATGCGCACTGTGCGGTCTGCGGTTGCGTACATAATTGTGCTTGCGGTCAGCCGGACGGCTACCCGCAATGCGGCTACCCGCATAGTGCGTATACGCTCTTAGACCCACTATAAACCGACGGATTTAATTTAAATTTTTATACTTATAAAAACCCGGTAACAATACAATAATTTCATAAATTTACCTTATAATCCTGTTAAGTATTTCAAACTATATTTATTGTTCTATCAACTGCAATGAGTGAAAATTAACATTATGACGTCACACGCGCTTGGGTGACGCTTCGGGAGTTGCCGGCGTGTCTTCGGTACTGGATTCAAAGACTAATTTTTATTTTGAAATAACTTTTGAATTATTGCAAAAAAATAAAAATAAAAACAGTTTTGCTATAAAACTAATATATAATCTTTCCATTTATCACAAAAAAAATTTTAATTCAAATACTCAATTTCAACAAAAAACTACTGGACGGACTTGGATGAAAATTCACAGTAATGAATGATCTACATCAGAGTCACACATGAGCTGTAGAAATAGTTGATTTTGCCCGTGGATTTGTCTGCGGGTGAAAGTGGGCGGCACAGTTAGTTCTCATTTTATAAAAGCAAAAGTAACCCTTCTTCACGCCTCAACTACTGAACCGATTTAGATAAAAATTTAGTACAGATTGAGACCTGACAAAGGACACATACCTAAATAGTAGATAGTTTAATCCTGGAAGTCCTAAAGGAATGCAAAACTATGCGGGTTTTATTTTATTCGACTATTCGGGTGGACAGCTAGTATCAAATAAAACACAAAATTGAAAAGAAAAAATATATTTTTGAATCCTATGTTACATTCAGATAGGTTACTAGTTACAATTACGTAATATTATTAAACATGATTTACGCTACACCGGGGCACGATCAAACATTATTGCATACCTTTTGTATGAAATTATTCATGCCTAAACATGTGACAGTGCACGGCGGGAATGTCGATGAATATTGTTTCATTTGTTTCCCGGCTCCGGCATGGGCACGGCTTAGTGTTGTAACAGACGAACGGCAAGTTGTGAACGGCAGAGGCTACTTCAACCGTCGCCACAATATGTCGACGTCAGTCGTCAACGTGTCGGCGGCAGCAGTTAATATATGTCGACGGCTGCCGTCGACAGGCAAAAACGGATGCCCTCAAACGTCAAACGTTTGCCGTCAACGCAAACTGCAAGCGTCGTCACTTGTCAACGGCAACCGCCGACGTATTGACTGCTGCCGCCGACACGTCGACGTCTGACGTCGACTGGTGGCGACGTCTGAAGTAGCCTCTGCCGTTCACAACTTGCCGTTCTTCTGTTAGAACGCTTACAGGGCACGTAAGCTTCTAACTTCAGGCGTGTCTGCGATCTCCATGCCAGCAGCTAGACAGTCTCTCCATATTTTTGGATAGCTCGACGATTCTGCTGATCAATAATTTATACTAATACTAGCTGCATAGTATTAAGAGAGAAGTATGTTATCTTCGAACAAAGGTACATCACGCTGTTACTGTAGCCTATGCTAGCTGTCCCGGAAGACGTTGTTC
Organism: Colias philodice; assembly: GCF_061535455.1. Classification (NCBI taxonomy): domain Eukaryota; kingdom Metazoa; phylum Arthropoda; class Insecta; order Lepidoptera; family Pieridae; genus Colias; species Colias philodice. The sequence goes on along the minus strand of NC_143114.1, from coordinate 5,483,168 downwards.
TGCCGTAGGGCGCTTGTGCACTACAAGGAATTTTACTGTCCGGCATTCCGATTTTTTACGGTCCGGTGTGGCATGAAAAAACCGATGAATTGCTTGTGCACCTGTCCGTCTTTACTCGGATCAGTGCGGTACAGTTCAAGGAAGTATGGCGGTATAATGCTATCATAAATGATTGTTTTCGCATTTTACAAGAAACGAGTAAAAATATAGAAGGTGAAATATTATATTACTTCGTTATAATAAAAAGTAAAGTTCTGTAAGAGATTTAAAATGCGTGTTTCACTTATTTATTTTAATCGGTGACGAGGAGCTAAATCTATTCCCACTTGAACTTTAACTTACCAACACTTACTAAGATAATAATAATTATAGGTCAATGCTTGGTCAATGTATATAAAATAACAATACCGACTTCTCAAATCTCATTGCCAGCTAAAAGAAAGTAAAACAAGAGCTTGCTTTCAATTGGCATATGCAATAAAAAGAGTAAAATCCAAGCAAGTGGGCACTCGAAAACAATTATACCTACAGCGACTCGTAAACTCCAAAAACCATCCGGAATAGGGAAAAGTAAAATGTCGGACAGTAAAATGACGTATAGTGCACAAGCTAGTATTTAGATTAATTGCGTGCCATACCGGACCGTAAAAAATCGGAATGCCGGACCGTAAAATTCCTTGTAGTGGACAAACGCCCTTACTCTTATCACTTAGAGGCATGAAAAATATATGCTGCCCGATTCTCAGATATAATAGGTACATAAAATTTCATGACAATCGGTGCAGCCGCTTCGGAGGAGTATGGTGACTAACATTGTGACAAGAAAATTTTATATATATAGAGAAGAAGAGATTTAAAGCTGCACAGTTTGTTTCTTTTGTTGTAGGTACGCGATAAACTCAGGAACTAGTTCGATTTGGAAAATTATTTCAATGTTACCGTGCATTTACATCAAACGAGCGAATGCTCATTCTAACCCCACTATGTCCAATTCTTTTAGTGTAAACAGGCGTAGAGCATTCTTCCGTTGTTCTAAGTGCATACCAAAAAATTCTATACAATCCTAGTTTTCGTTTACACTAAAAGATCACGAAAGAATGCTCTTGCTCTAGCTCTATGTTCGTTTGTTGTAAAAATGCATCAGATAGACCATATTTTATCGCAGAAGATCTTACCAAAGTTATTTTTCCGTTGCGTTGGACAGGTAGGATATGATGGTACCACGAGCTGGTCCAGGCAAGCCATTTTATACCGTAGAGTCACCAAGCATTGCCTGGTAATGAAACGGCTCAATGCTGATTTTTCCACGCTCAACATGTTTTTGAATATTGTTTTTGACTTCGTGTGGGAATTTTGACGGATCTACATAATGTATTCAAAGTTTTGTCAAATTATGGTATGGGATGTTGAAAGGAGGTTTCATTCAACTATTTTTAATGTGACAGTGCATTTACATCAAACGAGCAAATGCTCAATCTAACCCCTATTATGTCTTCATCAGCATTCTTTCGTTGTGCTTAGTGACTGATGCTGTGACGTTTTTTTTATACGTTACAGATGTTCACCGAGTGATTTCCCCTTTTAATGGCATCATGCTTCACAGACTACACACTTCAATGTGTATTTTTAAGTATTGTAGTAAGTAAGTATTGTAGTAGTATTGTAGCATATAAGTATTGTATAAATTGTTTTTCATTATGTACGTGTGAGGCTATGTGTCATTAAATAAACGTTTTTTCTTTCTTTCTTTCTTTCTTTCTAGTGCGTTCGAAAAGATTCTATATAATGTTCTAATACTGAACAACACTGAATAGGAGTATTCGTTTTGACTAAAAGATCACGAAAGAATGCTCTTGCTCTAGTAGTCCATTGAAATGTTACATTTTTTAGGCCTAACCTTGCGTAAAATTGCGTCCTCTAAAAAACGCAACGCTCTATGTTCGTTTGATGTAAAATGTAAATGCAGCGAAGAATTTGACCCACCTGTTACCAGAAAAACCTTTGTCTCATACATTTAAAAAAAACCTTTAGTTCAGACATTTGGCGTAGAGACACGTAGGTAGGCAGAGGCCAGTTATAAGTCATCATAATTTACCATTGTCGACCAAGGGATACGTTCTTTACTTCTTACCAAAGATACAAGAAAAACACTTTTCAGATTGCGTATATTTTATTATAAGATAATTATTTTACTATTATTGAAGTATAGAAAGAAGAAAAAGAATAAACTTATCTAGAGATTAGAGCATGATTCCCTTGCTCCGTGCCACCAAGCCATGGTCAAGCATGAATCAATTCATATAATAAGTATACAACAATGTTTGATCATGCCCCGGGACACGACACAGTGTAGCATGAATCATCCTTAATACACAAAACTGTCAGTAGTCAGGCCTTCTGCAGACATTGTCTTTTTCACCCAGTCATATACATAAGTGACATCAGTGTACACCCCGGGGGTATCTTTTCTTCCGCAATCTATTCCAAAAGAGACCATTCCATATACAGCATAGCGGTTTGAGTCGGCGTCCCCCTGAAAAATATTATTGAAGTATAGAAAAAAGAAAAAGAAGGAAGGAGAAGAAGTATAGAAATAACGTTAAAACAGATTTTAGCGCAATGGGCAGCTAGTCTGCCCGTGACCACGCTAGCTGTAAAGTGTCCAAGATTAAAATCCGTGAATTTCTAAATGGTAGGTATAGTTACAATATACATAGAAACTCTGTAGAAACTGCTTTCCGAACCGGCTAAATTTTTATTTTTCTGTAAGTACTTTGACGATTCAGAAGCGTTTCTAAACGAAGTCTATTTGAATAAACAAATGTTTGAGTTTGAGTTTGATAGATTTTACTTCTGTTATAATTTTACATCAAGGCTGTGGTGGCTCAGTGGTGAGGACCACGGAAAACAAATCAATAAGTCGGGTTCGAGACCAGGCGGGCGTGCTGAAAATAAATTGATTTTTAAATTTATCTGCTCAAGTATATAACATCCACTGCTTGAAAGGTGAGGGAAAACATCGTGGGGAAACCGACTCATTTGGCCAGCGTAGTGGATTACGAGCTGACCTTACGGGAGGCCCGTGTCCAAGCAGTGGGAACCTAATGGGCTAATAATGATAATCTTACATCTATTTCGCAGACTAGTGGTGAACCTCCGTCTCCCGTGCAAGTGTCAACGCCTTCCTCTCCCCCAGCACACATCATAGAATCATGTAGTGTCCATTTGCGAAGCTTTTTGTATTTACGAAGATTCACTTGACATTGGTCTCTATTGTATATCGGTAGTTCCACCTGGGAAAATAATTACTTGGTACTTTATATTTTGTTTTCAATACTTTATAAATATAAAAAAAAAAATCTATCCTAGCTATCACGGGTGGCTGAGAAATCAGGTGTCACCCCGGCATGGCGAAAGATGAGGGTTCAAATCCAACTTGTAATAGGATTTTTCTATTCTTTAAAAATGTATACTTTGGTTTCTAGAAAGATAACAGGGAAATTTCCAGAGAAAAAGTTCAAGAGTCAAATTCAAGATTTTTAGGTGATTTATGTTTCTTTTTTTTCGGGATAATTTGTAAAATTAACAAGGAAAACGTACAAGATGCTAATTAATGAGTTACGAATTAAAGAAAAGTGCAAAAAAGTAAACATAAAATTTATCTAAAGCGGGATTACGGTAACGTCAATCGGTCAGACTGCTATTACCTTTTTTAATATAACTGCATATGCGTCTGGATTCTTGAACTCTGTTTGTCCCCAGCCCATACTTATACATTTCGTTCCTTCACTGGGCATCGACTGCCCTAAACATGCGATACCGATGTGAGGGGCTCCAACCAAATCAAAGGGCTTCTGGAGAATTAACAGGGCTATGTTATTAACGCCCTTTTCTGAAAAAAAGATGGTCAGTCATGTTATTTTATGTACCAGCTTTCCTCTCGAGGCTTCGCATGCTTTGTTAGGGACAAATTATATACTAGAACCTTCGAGAACTTTTCTATATATTAAAAAAAAACCAAATCAATATCCGTTACGTTATTTGAAGATTCTAAGCATACATAGAGACCGACGGACTGATGGAAGCAACTTTGTTTTGTGTATTTAGACAGACCAAAATTAATTATTATGTGCACTTTTGCTATAGGCACATATAGTTTTTATTTATAATCTACTTCTCTAGTCTAGTATTTTGCAAGAAAATTTATTTTTACAATAGCTGTGCCCCGCAGATTTACCCACAGTGCTCCGCTCCTGCTGGTCTTAGCGTGATGATATAAAGACCTGACCTTCTTCGATAAATGAGCTATCTACAGCCGAATGAATTTTTCAAATCGGACCAGTAGAGGCTGAGATTAGCGCTTTCAAACAAACAAACTCTTCAGCTTAATAATATTAGTATAGATAGGTATAAATTTGGCAAAAGCGAATAAATAATTTCTAAACACACTCACTTAACCACAACCCTTCGTGAGATATAATCTTGGCCACGTCTCTCTCTTGGTGATCATATTGCTCATTGAGTGTCTGAGTATCCCATTCTCCTGCACGACATTTGATCTAAAGACGATAAGAATTATATATTTTAGTTAAAAAAAGCACACGTGTCAGAAGTGAAACTTCTATAGCAAGTTTCAAAGATACCAAAATCGTCGCATTACTCTATGACGTGACAGTATTGCCATGACGCGACCTGGAAATATTACTCTCAACGTGCCTAAAGAAGTTTCACTTCAAAAACGTGCTTACCTAAATAAGATAAATTCAAGAAGTTTTAGTTTTGTCACCGATACTTGATGAGTGTACAAAGTTTGGATTAAATCTGTCTGTTTTAAGTCAAAATCGTGTCGAAAGGAGTCGGTTACATACAAATATACAAGCTAGCAGACATACAGGTGAAGCTAATAAAAATGTGTACAATGGCTCTAATTTCTCGCAACTAGACTCATTTCAATTATGTACCTAGAATAAATTTACACTAACTTTAAGGCCTTATTTTATTACAATCGAACTAAACATAGCGTATCCTAGCAGTGGGAACATAATGGGCTGATGATGATGATGACGATAATGAAACACTCCTATGGTGCCTATGGTGGAAGCCTCTTTCATTTCCACTTCTATCTATCTTCTCTTAGAAATTAAGAAAATCATCTTGGAATACCTCACCTCGTTTTTGCTTAAATCGCTGACCTTATGCGCCGTTGTCATGACAACCCAGGGGTGAATCAATGAGCCTCCCCCCAAGTAATCCTTTTGCTCCCAAATGTTGGAAGTTTTGCTAAAATAAAAATCAAGGTTTTGGTTGGTTTCAAAATGAGTTGTAGGTACATTACTAACTTGGCCAACGTGGTTGGTGGCCTGAATCCTCGTAGGAGGCACGTGTCCCTACATTATGTTCATAATGATGATGCATTATGTTCATAATCATGATATTTTCGTTATGATCGGTTCCACAACTTTTGGATGTTTATTGTCATACTTCAGATGCTGACAATTTCTTTTTTTGGAAACTGTCTTTTTTTAATTCTGGCAATTTATCTTTAAATATCGCCAATAACACAGACTAATAATAATATACTACGTATACCACCACATATACAAACAATAACTAACTTTCATTAAAATATTCAAGAAATAGGCGTATTTGTTATTCAAGGGCCGGCAAATCACCTACGAGTATTACTAATGTTTATGTGCACTGTTCACCACTTAAAATTATCTGGTTCACCAGTTTGCGTGCTCTACCATAATATAAATAATTAATAACTAAAAGGCCTCCAAATTTTCACAACTAACGAAATTTTACCAGGACGGCCGGAGATCAAATAAAAAATCTTCTTCTCAATCAAATTTCTGAGGTAACAATCCAAAAAATACAGTCGAATTGAGAACCTCCTTCTTCTTAAGGGTGAATTACAATACACCGTGTCACGATCGTCCGTGCCACGTCCGGGGCTCGATTAAACATTACTGTATAGGTACTTTTTATATGAGGTGATTGATGCCTGAACGTGGCTCGGACGGGGCATGGCGTTGAAATGTATATGGATATAGTTTCATTTGTTTTCCGGCTCCAAAACGGTGTAGCGTGAATCATGATGATGATCTTAATACTATTATAAAGGCGAAAGTTTGTAAGGATGTATGGATGTATGGATGTATGGATGTTTGTTACTCTTTCACGTAAAAACTACTGAACCGATTACAGTGAAATTTAGCACACATATAGAGGGTAACTTGGATTAACACATAGGATAGGTTTTATCCCGGAAATCCCACGGGAACGGGAACTATGCGGGTTTTCCTTTGAAAACGCGGGCGAAGCCGCGGGCGGAAATCTAGTAATTATATAAGGTAGAAAACCCCTAACCGTAAGAGAGCCACCATCCATGGGAAGTCTCCAAAGTTCGCGTAGTTGGTACCGGTCGTCCTGATGCTGGTTAAGTCAGGCATTGGCCAGCCGCAGCCCACGCGGGGCGCGACGGTCACTGGCGGTATTGTGGTCGGCTTCGTGATTATCAGCTTCCTGGGACAACACTTCAACAAATAGTGGCAGTCCAACCCCCTGAAAAGTAGAATAACATTTTGTAATCCTTATCACTACATGGACTTAAACTAAAAATTACTATTTTGATAAGGTTCATAATAGATAGAATGTTTCAAGAGGAAGGCTATGATATAATTTGTCAAGTTTTGGAAAGCTAGTTAATATCATAAATAAGAAAGTGTTATTGTTTGTGCTTCTTTCACGTCTCAACGGTACGATTTTATGCTACATTATTTTTGCCTGGAGGCATGACATTGACATACTGTCAGTATAGGACACTTTTTACCGGATTGGATTATCTCATTGATAAGGGAATTTCCTTTAAATACGCGGGTGCGGTCGCGGGTCAAAAGCTTCATTATATTTATGATTATTTTATACTAGCTGTGCCCCGCGGTTTTACCCACAGTGCTCCGCTCCTGTTGGTCTTAGCGTGATTATAGCCTATAGCCTTCCTCAATAAATGGGCTATCTAACACCGAAATAATTTTTCAAATCGGATCAGTAGTTCCTGAGATTAGCGTGTTCAAACAAACAAACTCTTCAGCTTTATAATATTAATAATATAGGACAACACATTAAATTCTCTAAAGGGCCTCTGCGTGTTGGACCTGTGTCCCCACGTAAGCCTTCCAAAGGACCGGGTATCTTCCTTAATGGTGGTACCCGTGTATTATGGAGAGAGTAATAATATAGGTAGTATAAATAGTAATGCACCTGTATGCATCAATTGCGGTCAGATCTATTTCTTCATCAGACGCGTTGTCTGCACACTCGCTCGGCTTCACACACCGGCCAACTAGCTGGTCTTTCGTTATACAGTCTCCCGATTTGGCTGTAACCAATAATAATAATAATTAATATTATCCTTGTGGAAAGGAAAACATCGTGAGGAAACTGACGTGTCGACGAATTACATTATTTATCATATAACATGAGTGTGTGGTTACAACAGGCTTGGAATTTCCCTGATAAGTTAAAAATAACCTATGGTAGGGAAGTTGGCTCTTCCTCATTTATTAAAACAAACATTACATTTAAATATATATAAATATATATTTTATATATATATAAAAGCTTTTCTTAAGTCTTTTCTTGATATCAGTGTTCTAATATTCATCCTTAGGATAAAATATGAACGTTATAGAGCCATTTTAAGGCCAGAAAATTGCTGGAGAGTAGACTACATCCTCAGATGCTTACGCATTATGAGGCGTGCAAAAGTAATTTACTTCAAATTGTGCATAAATATTACTAACGGCGCATTAACATCAAACGTTCATAGAGCTAGAGCAAGAGCATTATTTCGTGATCTTTTAGTGTAAACCAAAACTTTATATAGAACAACTCTAAATAGTATTCAGTGTTGTTCAGTATTAGAAAATTGCATGGAATCTTTTCAAACACATTAAAAACGACGAAAGAATACTCTACGCCTGTGTACACTAAAATAATTTGACATGGTGAGGTTAGAATGATCGTTCGCTTGTTTGAATGCACCGCGACCGTAACAACTAACAGGTCGGGTCTACATTATATAGGATACTAGTAGTCCGCTCCGGCTTCGCCCGTGGTACCTACATGTTTAAACTATCCTATCTCTCAAGTTGGATCGAACTGCACATGGTGTGCGAATTTTATTATAATCGGTTAAGTGGTTTAGGAGTCCATTGAGGACAAACATTGTGACACGAGATTTATATATACATATTAAGATAGGCTATGTATATCTTGACGCTAAGACCAATAGGAGTGGAACAATGCGGGTAAAACCGCAGAGCAGAGATAGTAGTAGATAAAGGAGTCAAAATAAATCTATAAGATTGTACATCTTCAAAAGGTCTGCGACACTATATTTCTTTGCTTCTTATCTCGGGATAAACCCAGAATGGCCATTTTTAGGGTTCCGTAGCCAAAATGGCAAAAACGGAACCCTTATAGTTTCGTCATGTCCGTCTGTCCGTCTGTCCGTCTGTCCGTCTGTCACAGCCGATTTACTCGGAAACTATAAGTACTACAGTGATGAAATTTGATGGGAATATGTGTTGTATGAACCGCTACAAAAATATGACACTAAATAGTAAAAAAAAGAATTGGGGGTGGGGCCCCCCATACATGTAACTGAGGGATGAAATTTTTTTTTTCGATGTACATACCCGTGTGGGGTATCAATGGAAAGGTCTTTTAAAATGATATAAAGTTTTCTAAAAAACATTTTTCTTAAAGTGAACGGTTTTTGAGATATCAGCTCTCAAAGTCGTAAAAAGTATGTCCCCCCCCCTCTATTTTTATAACTACGGGGTATAAAATTCTAAAAAAAATAGAGGTGATGCATGCTAATTAACTCTTTCAACGATTTTTGGTTTGATCAAAGTATCTCTTATAGTTTTTGAGATAGGTTGATTTAACTGTAATTTATTATATTTGCTGCTACGGAACCCTTTGTGCGCGAGCCCGACTCGCACTTGGCCGGTTATTATCTTTTACATATTGCAATTATTTATTAACGAAGCTATTTTAAACAATAAAGTATAATCTGATATTCTTTATTAATTTGACTGACCGGTTGGCTTGGTTGATAGTGGCCCTGCCTTCCAAGCCAGAGGTCGTGGGTTCGATTCCCACCCGGGGCAAATATTTGTGTGATGAACATAGATGTTTGCTCTGTGTCTGAGTGTTAATTATCTATATAAGTATTTATTTAAAATTATATAACTATATATGTTTATCAGCCATCTGGTTTCCATAACACAAGCGAAAGCTTAGTATGGGATCAGATCGTGCCGTGTGTGAGAATTGTCCTGAATATTTAAAAAAAAATGCATTAGAAAACTACATCTTTACACCAAACAAACATTTAATTTACCTTTTTACTTATTAGACCGTACGTATTTGTGATCCCGGAGGTAAATTGTAAAAATATGTTCTGACGATTCAAAAGTGCTTCTTGAAGAACCCTAATTTAATAAATAAATGTTTGATTTTGAGGATATTGTAATGTCATAAAATAATTAATTAACTTGATTAGTTCATGAATAACGACTCCTAGTAGCACCATTATTGTAAGGTTGAAATATATGGTACTAGCTTACCGCCCGCGGCTTCGCCCGCTTTGTCTAAAACCTAATAAATTATATACAAAAACCTTCCTCTTGAATCACCAAAATCTATCAAAAACCGCATCAAAATCCGTTGCGTAGAAACGAAAGTAAGATTTAAGCATACACAGGGACATAGGGACAGAGAAAGCAACTTTGTTTGATGAGTGACTATGTAGTGATGAGAGGATTACGGTGAAGGTAAACATCATGAGGAAACTGACAGGTCGATGAATCAAAAGTTCGACGACGTTGGAGGCCTGTGTTCTGTGGGAAGCTATGTAATATGGGCTGATGATGATGAATATCTAATGCTAGGCGTCCATTAGAGGCGGATCGGGCCGGGCCGCATCGCAACGGGCCGTCTCTAATGGACGCGCTGTTTGCTCCTGTGTCCACCTGTACGGGGCGCGGCGGACCGCCTAGGCGGATTTTATCTAACAGACGCTCGCCGCTCACATCCGCCTGCCTGCGTCCACTAGACGGGTCGGGGCGGGCCGGGCCGCAGCGCACCGCCGGCAGAAATCCGCCTGCGAAGCGATATCCGCCAATGCGTTGCGGCCCGCCCCGACCCGATCCGTCGCTAATGGACGATGTTTCATACAAAACATAGGCCGGCGTATTTTTGCGTTGCGATGCGGCCCGGCCCGATCCGCCTAGTGGACGCCAGCCATAATAGAAGAAAATACTAATTATTTAAAGTATTTTCATATTAGTTAATTATCTTATTTATGTTCTGTTATCCACGAATTATATTTATTATTATTTTTTTAATTTATCTATTATGCAAAGCACTTGACAATCTAGATGTTGGAAGGGTGTCACTGAAAATCAGTGCTGAGGTATCCCGCATGCAACCACATATTATTTTATGTTTGTATTATATTTTTATAATTTACCTTGTACTTATTTAGAATGTTATTGTTGTGTGTTTGTGTGTTGAAATAAATGCTTTCTTTATTTATACCTGTGGGGTCTAAAGACTTCGGCGTACTCAGAAAACTTCCCAGCCACTGTAGATGCAAAGGATCCATCGTTGTCTGTGATTCGATCTGAGTCACCGCCAGCAGCAGGCATAAAAGAAAATACCTGTAATATCAATTTATTAAGCTTTCCGTCTGCGGCTTCGCCCGCGTTTTAGAGAAAAACCCGCATAGTTCCCGTTCCCGTGATATTTCCGGGATGAAACCTATTTGTTAATCCAAGTTACCCTCTATACGTGTGCTGAATTTCATTATAATCGGTTCAGTAGTATTTGCGTGAAAGAGTAACAAACACACATATTATATGCATCCACACAAACTTTCGCATTTATAATATTAGTAGGACTAACACTAACAGTCTACCCCGGCTTTCGCTTGTGGAATATAAACTTTACTCAAAAATCACGTAGGTACCTAACGTAACGGCACCAGTCTTGTACAGATTAAGGAAAAAATTGAAGTTTTTTGCAAATTTCTCGTAGGTTTTTTAACTTTATTGGATATTGTTTAGTTATACCTTTAGTTCTATGTTAGTTTAACGTAACCAATGTTAGAAAAAAGATTACAATGCATAAATAATGAAGTTATTTATAAATTAAAAAACCACTTTTTTGCACCAGTGTTGGACAGTGAAAAATCTAATGATGGACACCCAGTTTTGGACAACATCCAGTTATGAACACCCATTTATGGACTGTACCTAATGTCGTTTCTCCAGTTATTTACACTTGGAGAAAGTTATCAATAGAAACTTGAAAATGATGATTGGAATACAATAAATCGGGGATGTATTTATAAAAAATAGTACTTATTAATTATTTTGCATACTTATAATATTTAAAACAGTCTTAATTTCCATTTTCTAGGCAAAAATTGGAGAAATGCATCGTTAAATACGAGCTACGTCCGTTAAGAAACACCAATATGGTTTTTTTTCTCAATAAGTCAGGGATGAAAAATATAACTAAAAAAAGTACTGCCATTCCATCCATTTTGGGACTTCTTCTTCTTCGTCATATCACTCTAGGGGGGTAGATGTTACCCGCTTCACGATGTTCCGCCATATCTCTCTGTTTCCTGGCATTCCGCTACACTCGTGAAGTGAATCGCCAATCTGAATCTACCAGCAGCCTTAATCTGATCGGTCCATCGATATGGATTCCAAATTGTAGCACGAGGCAAAAAGCTTTTTTTAAACTGTTGTCAAGATGGTGTGGAATGTGGATGAAATTTAAGCGTGTGTGCTATATGGTGGTGGAGTTTGGCAGCAGACAACGATCCGAACAGTTCATCAGAGAACTCTCTATGATAGATGCGTTACAATACGCATAAGTATGCGACTTCTCTACGCAGTGATAGAGAATGAAGCCGAGAACGAGTCGCACAGCACATAATGACCCATTGTTCTAAAATATATTCTTCATGTTTAGATAGATATTATGTTGTTGGGCCCATTAGTGTAATTTTAACAAAAAATATCAATGTCCATTATAGGAACCAAAGCAAATCCAGTCATGGACAATTGTTGTACAATATTGGAACCCTTTGTTTGAATTGGTCGTGATAGGTATATTATTAATCAGAAAGAAAAGACAATACAGAAAAGCGCATGTAATTAATACCTTTAAAAAAAGTTTATTTTCGACATATGTCCATAAATGGATATATCCATAGAATTAAATCCAGTTATGGACACTGATGAATTTTATTTAAACAACATAACCTATCATGATACTAAATCGTGTAATATTTCGTACACTTAACTACTATAAATAAAAGTAATATCAAATTTTGCTGACATTTATACAAAAATTCTTATAACCAAAATTGTGTCCTCACTTCCTTAAGGATTTTCTTAGTGAAAACGGATTTCTTCGAAACGAGTCGCAGCAACTAAACATAACGTTCTGCCATCTTTAAACATTTTGGCCGAATAAGATGAAATGTCGTATTTTGATAGCTTATGAACCAAACTTTTATTTTAAGTATTGCCAAATTATATAAGGTTAATTTTGGTCTTAATATTTAAATTTAATATTTATTTTGTCCATTACTGGATGCTTGTCCACGACTGGTGCCTTTACCTTACGTCTTTAAACAAAATGTTTAAACTTTTGAAATCGTCAAGTCGATCTTGAAATAACTACAAAAACTTTTCAGCTATATATAATAGCTGCGTCTTTAGGTTTCACCGGCGTAAATGAGTTTTCCCTTTTACTTCTAATGTTCTTACCCTTATGAAATATCAGAATAAAATAATAATAGTTAAAAAAAACTAAAAAACACGCTTTTTATAGAAAACCGAACTAAAAAATAGAAAATTTTATCAAATTAGTGTATTGTCATCGGTCCTCAATAAATCTACAAAGTTTGAACGAAATCTGGCCATTTAAAGTGGGTCAAAATCGCGCCCAAAGAAGTCGGTTGCAAACAAACATACAGGTGAAGCTAATATAAAGCGTGTAAAAAGGAGCCTAAGTTATTCCTTATGGCATCGGCTATCAGTCAGTGAAATTCTCGTCAAAATCGATCCAGCCGTTCCAGAGATGGAGCCGGAACAAACAGACGGACAAAAAATGTAAACATTGAAATTTGAAAGTCGCTTAAAAGTTTTTAATTAATAAAAACGAAAATACTCACTTCATTATAACCACTTTATTTGATGTATATGTTAATTGTATATTTTATTATTTACTATTAAATTTATTATTTAAATTCCTAATAAAACGTTAGTCCCGAGACTATGCTAATATGTGACTGAATGTTATTATTATCGACATTATTATTTGAAGACGATATCGAATAGTGTTGTGATCTCTATGTCGATGTTTTTATTAATTTATAATTTTTTATATAGTATCTTTTATCGGTTCTTCTCCATAGATAATGCTTTCCGAATCGGTGGTATATGTAATGACGATTCAAAAGTGCTTCTAGAAGAAGTCAATGAATAAATAAATGTTTGAGTTTGAGTACTATATCGCTGCAAATTATTAAAGAAAGTCCTCCGCCGCGTCTAACTTTTTTCTGTCTGTCTGTTAGTCGTAAACTCGAAAACTTACGGCAATGATTTTCATTTTGTTTTCACATATTCGCGGTTCTATAGGAAGGATATTTATAATATAACTTGTTAAGTTTAAGGCGACGTGGGTGAAGCTGCGGGCAGAAAGGTTCTTTAAAATTAAATCTCGACAAAAATTGGAACAATCATTAAACTTGTCTGAACCGCCTTGAAACCAAATATAAATTCGACCATACGGGTCATCAAATCGGTTTACCTAGTCGAAAGTTTTGATGTAACAAATCTAAAAAAAGTTTGGAAAATCCAAAAGTGCACGCCTCATAATTTTTTTTTAATAATTATTTATTAATTATTATTTTTGTTTATTTAATAACAATTAAACCACATCGAATCAGACCCTGAAAAATGAAAGGGTTCTATTCCTGAGCATACTCAAGCGTAAGAGAAAAAAAAGACTCGATTAGTAAAGTATTTCGGTCGCTATCGTGTTAACAAGAAAATCCTCCGCACATACAGACACACGGACGTCCAAGACAGAACTTTTTTAAACTGTTTTTTAACTAGTTTAAATAACAAAAATGACATAAAAATATCATGAATGTTAAAAATAGTGTTTTTTCTTAATATGTGTGTGTATGTATTATCTTACAAGTGCAATGTATGATACATAAAGACATTTTATAAGTTTGAAAAATCAGATGTTTTGCGCGAAGTGACAGTAGTACCCACCTCAACGCTTCGCTTATGAGGCGTGCAAAAGAGTGTGTGTGCCGAGCACATATTGTGTTGGAAGTGAAACTTCTTTGGCACGGTTCAAAGATGTCAAAATCGTCACCTTATCCATGACACGACGCGAACTTGAAATTTTACTCTCAACGCGCCCAAAGAAGTTTCACTTCAAAAATACAGTGGAATTGAGAACCTCCTCCTTTTTTGAAGTCAGTTGATAAGGATTAGAGAAAAACTAAGTTAGTTTTATACCTATGTGGATGAAATTACTAATTACTATTCATTTAGATAACTCAGGTCAAGCGAAACGCTTGCAGCGATAAACTGTGTGATAATATATTTATATGTATAGACATAGTTAATACTTAATACGTATAAAAATAAACAATTATAAATATTACTTGTTATATTAGGGTTCCTAAGTAATTGGTTCCGAACCATAAAATGAAAAAACGGAACACTTAGGGTGCATTCCCACCAATAATATGCGAGTATATGTACCGACGAATGTCTTTGTACAGACCAATCATATTGCTTCATTTAGTTTGAAGTTTGAAGCGTTTAGCGTTTAAAGCGATACTATTGGTTATTTACAAACATATTCCTCGTTACACATCCTCGCAAATTGTTGGTGGAAAAGCACCTATATATGTACCTATGCTTTGTTGTCCGTCGCTCTATCTTTCTGTAGAAACACTTTTACTCAGGAACGCGTGGAGGTATCAAGCTGAAATTTGTATCAAATGCTCAGGTCTACCGTCCCTTGAAGCTCTGAAAATATTAAACTTCTAAGTCACCGTAATCAAAAGTTGCAGCTGTTTATGCTGAAAAAATTCGATTTGAAAATTTTCATTTTTGAATCAAAACCTACAGGGTACTTCCGTGAACACAGAATATTGAAATTTTGTATGAAGCAATGTTATATAGCTCAAATAGATATAGAAAAAGATGTGAAAAGTAAAATATTTTAAGTTACAAGTTACAACGTATTATAAAATTGGTTTGTTCGGACCCACGGTGCGCGAGTCCGACTCACACTTGGCCGATTTTTTCAGTCTTTGATTTCACCATTGTAAAAAGGTAAAATTACGAGTATATTTTAAGTTTAAATGTTTTTAATAAAAACAATACATTAAATGCCGTCTCATGTAATTTGTGGATTTCCTCTTAGATAAAAAATGGTATTTCTGTATGAGCAGAAAACAACAAAATACCTAGTTGTATAATTAATATAAATTAAACATATCAATTTATTATTCGTCTTCTGCTAATTTGGGACATTATTTAGAGCAATTCAAACGCTTTTAAATGACTTTTTGACTTATAAATTTCAAGGCACGAGGTAACATTTTATTTGAATACTAGCTTTCCTCCCGCGGCTACGCCTGCTTTGTAGCAAACGCAAAACTTAACAAATTATAAAGTTAAACTTTTCTCAAGAACCACTATTTATTTAAAAAAAATCTCATCAAAATCCGTTTGAAAGATCTAAGCATACATAGGGACGGATAGACAGCGACGGGGCCTTTGTTTTATACTAAGTATAGTAATGTATCGGACCACCTCCTTGGTACAGTGAGCGTAGAACCGTGGGGTCCTGGGTTCGATTCCCGGTGGAGGTGAAAAAAAAATGTTTCGGTCTGGCAGGACACAGAAGGCTGATCACCTACCTACTTGTGCGGTGTGCCTAAAGAAAATCGATCAGTTATACAGAAGTATAATGCATCTGCCCCTTACCCCACTAGGGGACATGGGACACACATAGCGAAACTCTAGGGTCTTTAAATTCAGATATCTCGGGCACATATTGACCCCTAGACTCAGAGACGATGATGACATTGAAAGGGAACGACGGGCACTGGCAGTGAGGGCAAATATGATAGCTCGTAGGTTTGCACGTTGTTCTAATGAAGTTAAAAAAACCTATTTCGTGCGTATTCATCTTTCTACACGTGCAGCCTATGGGCTAGTCATGCTCGACATTCTTACAGCTCGCTTCGTGTTCAATACAATAATGCGTTCCGGGTGTTAATGGGGCTGCCCCGTTATTGCAGCGCATCAGGGATGTTTGCAGAAGCTCGTATAGACTGTTTTTACGCTACAATGCGAAAGAGATGCACATTGCACATCCCTGGTGCGCCGTGTGCGGGACAGCCCCAATGTAATCATGCGCTGTATAGCGAGTCGGCTCGACTGCTGGTATGTAAACCACTGCTGCAAATTGTCTGCTTCTTTGATAGCGTTGTAGCGGTGGTGTGCATTTCTAGCAGTCATAATAAATTGTATTATTTTTACTAACATAATTTTTAAGTTATTAATTGTTACAAACAAAATGTTTCCTGGTTACTTGAATAAATGAATGAATTATTATATTATTATTATAGCGATGTATATCATCAGATGATCAAACAACTTTTAATGCCTTTCCTAGAAATATTATAAATGCGAAAGTTTGTGAGCGTGATGTGTGTGTGTATGTTTGTTACTCTTTCACGCAAATACTACTGAAACGATTACAACGAAATTTAGCACGCATTTAGAGGATAACTTGGATTAACACATAGGATAGGTTTTTCCCGCAAATCCCACGGGAACGGGAACTATGCGGGTTTTTCTTTGAAAACGCGGGCGAAGCCGCGGGCGGAATGCTAGTAAAAGAAAAGCTTCTATAAAAGAAGAGTTTGCAAATATTAGGCAATATGTGGGTGACATTAATTTATCTTATTTGATAAACTCTTTTGTGTCACCAAGTGGGGGATACCATAATTAATAACCTTTGATATACATATTCATTATTCATATAAGAATGATAATTATTAAAAAGTATTTATTAACTAGCGGTCCGCCCCGGCTTCGCCCGTGGTACAAAATATTTACGTTTTCTCTACATAAGAACCATCCTCGTACTTCAAGGAATATAATAAAAATAGAATTATCGAAATCGGTTCAGCCGTTCTCGAGTTATGCGCTTACCAACACATTTTGCGATTCATCCATACTAATATTATAAATGCGAAAGTAACTCTGTCTGTCTGTCTGTCTGTTACTCAATCACGCCTAAACTACTGAACCAATTTTCATGAAATTTGGTATGGAGATATTGTGATACCCGAGAAAGGACATAGGCTACTTTTTATCCCGGGAAGATGACGCAATCCCGAAAATCCCACGGGAACGGGAACCATGCGGGTTTTTCTTTGACTGCGCGGGCGAAGCCGCGGGCGGAAACCTAGTTTTTATATATAAGAAGATTATTTATTACTTAAAATTATTATTGTCATTATCTTCTTGGAAAATTACTAAAGAAGTTTTACTTCTGCCACGTGTGCTTGGCGCACACACTCTTTTTAAGGTGATTCAAGGGGATGGTTTTACTATGTAATTTACTAGCTGTGAGCCGCGGTTTTACCCGCATTGGTTCGCTTCTGTTGGTCTTAGCGTGATGATATACAGCCTATTGCTGTTGAATTTTTCAAATCGGACCAGTAGTTCCTGAGATTAGCGCGTTCAAACAAACAAACTCTTCAGATTTATAATATTACTATAGATTTTAGACAAAGCGGGCGAAGCAGCGGACGGAAAGCAAGTAGAAACTATAATTATTACGTCACAAATAATTAAGCCATCATTGTAATTCTTGATAGTTTTATTTCATACAACACTAGCTTACCGCCCGCGGCTTCGCCCCCTTGTTCTAAAACCTAATAAATTATATAGGTACTAAAACCTTCCTCTTAAATCACTCTATCTACTTAAAAAAACCGCATCAAAATCCGTTGCGTAGTTTTAAAAATTTAAGCATACAAAGGGACATAGGGACATAAGGACAGAGAAAGCGACTTTGTTTTATACATAAGGAAAGGAAATGAACATTTTACACTACGGGAATACATTGTTTATATTTTATTTATCTGTGTGGCAACATTAAGTTTTATTTATAGTTACACTAGCTTTCCGCCCGCTGCTTCGCCCTCATTGTCTGAAACATAATCTTCTATGTATAAAAATGAATCCCTATTTCCCTTGGTCACGGCATCACGCGTGAACGGCTGGACCGAATTCGATAATTTTTTATAATATTCCTTGAAGTACGACAATGGTTCTTATGGAGAGAAAAAGTAAACATGTACCACGGGCGAACCTGGGGCGTACTGCTAGTAAATACTATACTAAAACCTTCCTCTTGAATCACTCTATGTATTAAAAAACCGCATCAAAATCAGTTGTGTAGTTTCAAGATTCAAACATACTAAGGGACATAGGGACAGAGAAAGCGACTTTGTTTTATACTATGTAGTGATAAATCTTACATGAACTTTGCCTTGTTGGGTTTTAAACTTACGAGTAAGATTGCAAAACTAAGCAATAAAGAGTCACCTATCTATACTAATATTTTAAAGCTGAAGAGTTTGTTTGTTTGTTTGTTTGAACGCGCTAATCTCGGGAACTACTGGTCCGATTTGAAAAATTCTTTCGGTGTCAGATAGCCCATTTATCGAGGAAGGTTATAGGCTATATATCATCACGCTACGACCAATAGGGGTGGAGCCACGGGAGTGAAACCGCGCGGAGCAGCTAGTGATAATATACACCTGTCATGGGGTTTTCTTAAGAATTTGAGTATAATCGAGCAGTGTAAGATGATATATACCTACAAAAAGTGAAGTCCCGTGTCCCCTAGTGGGGTAAGGGGCAGATGCATTATACATCTGTTTCACTGATCGACTTTCTTTAGTGACAAGTAGGTGATCAGCCTTCTGTGTCCGGCCAGATCGAAACATTATTTTTTCGTCTCGACTGGGAATCGAACCCAGGACCCCTCGGATATTTGCGAGATGTTTGTCGAGATCTTTGATCATTTTGTGTAAATACTTTTAGTTTCATTGCAAACGCAGCCTTACGCCAGACCCTGTAGGTATATCAACTTGACCGCCTCATTGGTACAGTGGTTGACGCGTGAGCGTAACACCGAGGGGTCCTGGGTTCAATTCCCGGTGGAGACGAAGAAAAAAAATGTCTCGGTCTGGTAGGACACAGAAGGCTGATCACCTACTTTTCCTTAAAGAAAATCGATCAGTGAAACAGATGTATAATGCATCTGCCCCTTACCCCACTTGGGGACATGGGACTTCACTTTTTTCTCGATATTATAACATGTCATTTGTGTTTAACTAAAAAAGGCACTTTTGTAATGTACATATTACTTTTTAATTAAAACATCGACAGAACATCAGAATTACATCACTATTCGATAATATCATGAGTTATGTTTAAACTTTAATGTTTTTCCTTAATTTAGTCAAGTACTTATATTTGTTTAATGTTGTAGTCGTTTATCTTCAGGCCCAAGTGAATAAAATGAAGTAAGTATTATAATATACAAATTAAAATGGATCCATATCTTTCGTAAATTATATTTTTATTCTCATTTTTTTTAAACCTTTTACTAAAAATATGCATTAAACTTATAATTCTTTATTTCGTGGTATATATTTTAATAATTCAATAAAAAATAGTTTATGATTTCCCTTAACTTCAACACACATACACATACTTTGACTTTTTTGTATATATTTCATTGTTATGTGTTCACTTAAGCGTATTTAAATTTGTAAATCGAGTTTTCAATCTAAAGGTTAGCTTCTATTAAGTTTGGTCTTACCACAAAACAATTTAAACACAGTCTAACTTTAAACCAAGGATCTGTCACTTTAATAGTTGTCTATGTGAAATACAAAACCAGATCAAAGAGAACCCGCGCTTAAAGTTAAACCCTGTCTAAAGTTTTTTGTGGTAAGATAGTATGTGTCTAAAGTAAAAAATGTAACAAGGTGTTATTGCATAAAATATATCTTAATATATATAAATCTCGTGTCACAATGTTTGTCCTCAATGGACTCCTAAACCACTTAACCGATTATAATAAAATTCGCACACCATGTGCAGTTCGATCCAACTTGAGAGATAGGATAGTTTAAACATGTAGGTACCATGGGCGAAGCCGGGGCGGACCACTAGTGTACCTATATAAAGCACTATCAACTTTTTAGCAGATTATTAAAAAATCGACGACCCTGTGAACTTCGTATCACTAATTTCACAAATATAATATAATATGTATGTATGTGATAAACTTTAGGTTTCTCACCATTCATATCTTTCCTCAACTCTCCAATAATTCAAGATTAAAATTACCCAAATCGGGTATTCACGAGTTTTAGCGAGACAAGCTAATCTATAGGTACCTACTTAATATTATAAAGCTGAAGAGTTTGTTTGTTTGAACGCACTAATCTCAGGAAGGTCCGATTTGAAAAATTATTTCGGTGTTAGATAGCCCATTTATCGAGGAAGGCTATGGATATATTATATCATCACGCTAAGAACAACAGCCCCCCTAGTCAAGTGGCTTTCTGTTAGCGTAGCGTTCAATAGAATAGACTACGAATGTATGAGATTGACGTAAGCTGTAGATAAACGTATCTACGCTGAACGCTACGCTAACAGAAAGCCACTTGACTATAGGGGGGCAGGAGCGGAGCAATGCGGGTGAAACCGCGGAGCACAGCTAGTAGGTATTTTTATACAGGTACAGGTAACGATACCTAAAATGAATGACAGAATGAAAATCCTATAATGCCGTAGAAATAAAAAAAATCATAACAGCACACAATACATTTAAAAATTAAGCAAAGGGTGGCCTTATCGCTAGGTAGCGATCTTTACCAGACAACCTTTACAGTATAGGAAAGAAATAAAATAAAAACAAGGCAATTCAAACAACATTTTTATATATATAGATGTAAACCCATGAAAAAATATAACTAAAATTTATTTGTTTATTTATTTATGCTTTATTGCTCAAGATAAATAACAAATTGAGACATTATTGCCATGACGAGACCTGGAAATATTACTCAACGTGCCTAAAGAAGTTTCACTTCAAAAACGCGCTGAAATAAGATAAATTCAAGAAATTTTAGTTTTGTCACCGATACTTGATGAGTGTACAAAGTTTGCAAAATCGTGTCGAAAGGAGTCGGTTACATACAAATATGTGTTCATTAACGATGCACCCTCATGCTTCAAATTTTCAAACAGCTTTATGTATGCTGATGACATTAAGTTTGGTAGAGTGATAGAAAATATTGAAGATGCATGTAAATTACAAATTGATCTAAATAGTTTTCTTAGTTGGTGCCACCAAAATGATATGGAGATCAATGCAAAAAAAATGTTACTTCATAAGGTTTACAAGGAAATTAAACTCAATAAATTATAATTACAGTATAGGCGACCATAAAATTCAAGAAAAAAGCTTGGTCCGTGACTTGGGTGTTTTAATGGATAGCAAATTAACATACTTACAACACATAGACAATATTACTGCTCGCGCCTCGGGTTTTATAATGAGGAACTCCAAAGGATTTAGAAATTATAAAACTAAAGTTACATTGTATAACAGCCACGTGCGCAGTGTATTAGAATTTTGTTCTACTGTCTGGAGGCCACACTACGCCACACATATTTTACGTCTCGAACGCATCCAAAAGAGATTTTTATGGCATTTACTACATAATTGCGGAACACCAAGAAAAAAACCACACTCATACAATGACCGACTGACTTACTTCAATATGAACTCGCTCGAAGATAGAAGAGACACGAAACGAAAAGAAGATCAATAGATCTTCTTTTCGTCTCTAAACTTTTTAATAATAAAATTAACTGTCCCCAATTACTAGCAAGATTCAATATTCGTGTACCGGCTAGATATCCCCGCTTTAAAATAACCCCATTAGCTCCTCCTCTCCGCAAATCTGTTTCCGGGGCCAACTCTAGGTAGGTAGTGACCTAGACTATCAAAAATTGTTAATAAATACAGTGCTCCGTTCTATAGTGAAGGATATACAAAAATTGAAACCATAATTTGTTGTCATCATCTATTAATTAAAAATTCTTATTCTTTTAATAATAACAGTAAGTTTGTATTGTATTTTTAAGAAATAGCTTTGTATAATTGGCGCATGCTGTGTTAACCTCTAATTATTTGTTACTTTATCGCAAGAACTATATGTTATATAATATTTATATCTAAGAATCATTGTAAACAAAAAATAAATAAATATACAAGCTAACAAACATACAGGTGAAACTAATAAAAATGTGTATAAAGGCTTTTATTTCTCGCAACTAGACTTATTTCAAATAACTTTAAGGCCTTATTCTATTAAAATCGAAATAATGTGTCTTAGCAGTGGGAACAGAATGGGCTGATGATGATGATGATGATGATGATGATGATGATGATGATGATGATGATGATGATGATGATGATGGCGATGATGGCGATGATGAGGCGGTTTTGTGGCCGGCTTCGTGATTATCAGCTTCCTGGGACAACACTTCAACAAATAGTGGCAGTCCAACCCCCTGAAAAGTAGAATAAAATTTTGTAATCCTTATCACTACATGGTATAAAACAAAGTCGCTTTGCGCCGTCTCTATGCTAAAAATTACGCTTTTGATTAGGTTTATAATAGATAGTGTTTCAAGAGGAAGGTTATGATATAATTTGTCAAGTTTTGGACAAAGCGGACGAAGACGCGGTGGAAAGCTAGTTAATATCATAAATAAGAAAGTGTTTGTTTGTGCTTCTTTCACGTCTCAACGGAACGATTTTATGCTACATTATTTTTGCCTGGAGACATGACATATTGACATACTGACATAGGATACTTTTTACCGGATTGTATTATCTCATTGCTATGGAAATTTCCTTTAAATACGCGGGTGCGGTCGCGGGTCAAAAGCTTCATTATATTTATGACTAGTGGTCCGCCCCGGCTTCGCCCGTGGTACATATTTCACAATAAAGGTAGCCTATGTCCTTTCTCGGGTATCAAAATATCTCCATACCAAATTGCATGCAAATTGGTTCAGTAGTTTAGGCGTGATTGAGTAACAGACAGACAGACAGAGTTACTTTCGCATTTATAATATTAGTATGGATTATTTTATACTAGTTGTGCCCCGCGGTTTTACCCACAGTGCTCCGCTCCTGTTGGTCTTAGCGTGATTATAGCCTATAAGCCTTCCTCAATAAATGGGCTATCTAACACCGAAATAATTTTTCAAATCGGACCAGTAAGTAGTTCCTGAGATTAGAGCGTTCAAACAAACTCTTCAACTTTATAATATTCGTAAAAATAGTAATGCACCTGTATGCATCAATTGCGGTCAGATCTATTTCTTCATCAGACGCTTTGTCTGCACACTCGCTCGGCTTCACACACCGGCCTCGAAGCTGGTCTTTCGTTATACACTCACCCGATTTGGCTGTAACCAATAATAATAATAATTAATATTATCCTTGTGGAAAAGAAAACATCGTGAGGAAACTGACGTGTCGACGAATTACATTATTTATCATATAACATGAGTGTGTGGTTACAACAGGCTTGGAACTTTCCTGATAAGTGAAAAATAAACTGTGATAGGGAAGTTACTCTTCCCCATTTATAAAAACAAACATAACAAAAATAAGCTCTTCTTAAGTCTTTTCTTGATATCAGTGTACTAATATTTATCCTAAGGATAAAATATGACCGTTATAGAGCCATTTTAAGGCCAGAAAATTGCGTGGAGTTCAGAGTAGAGTACAACCTCAAATGCTTTCGCATTATGAGGCGTGCAAAAGTAATTTACAGTACTCCAAAATTAATAATGCGCATGCAGATCTTCGCTAATTATCGTATTTCCAGAAACACCCGAATCACCCCGAATCATTGAATCGTAAGTGCCCTGAACAATGCACTTTCATCTTGCACCTTGTTCGAAAGAAATAGGAGTCAATTCAGAGTCATACACAATCGAAAACAATTCGGGCGGTAGGTGACGGTAGCCTGTCAGTCAAAAAATTTAAAAATCCGTCAGTCGTCTTTATATATTGGTGGTGACAGCACGTATTATCTCTGTATGGCATTATATAGAGCTGCTGTTACATACCCTTCTTAGTTTTGTTTCAAAGTTGAATTTTCCAATAAAATGATTATTTACACAGGTAACTAGCAGATATCAGTGGGAAAAGTGAAAGTTAATAAGAGCATAATAAAAGATCTGATCATTCTAAGATATCAGAAATAGAGATAATCCCTGATTCTGTAAATCCTTTGGACTGAGATTTTAATGATTAGATTTCTACAATTTAAATGTAAACCAGTGTTTGAAAATATTTTTTTAAATATAAACTTTGTCTTATTTTAACCTTCCATACATCCACCATCACGCCAGCTTCAGTAAGACACTTTAATAGTTCTAAGTATAGAATTTTCCAAGTAAATCAATACAACAAATATATATTCGCAATCGTGTGGCTTATCCTCGCTATTAACTTACATTGAATTATCGAAACAATTTTCGTTACTTTTCTCTTTTACCATAAAATCACAATAAAACTCATAATTCTAATAAACTATGCATGAAAAAAATACATTTAACCACTCTATATACATATCGTCTTCGGAGGCTCGGGGAATATGACAGTTGCCGAACAGTGACGAATTTTTCTATGCGCATTATCAGTTTGGGAGTCACAATTTGAAGTATGTATGTACATACACAATGTACATACATACTTCAAATTGTGCATGAATATTACTAACGGCGCATTTAGATCAAACGTACATAGAGCTAGAGCAAGAGCATTCTTTCGTGATCTTTTAGTGTAAACCAAAACTCGTATTCTGTGTTGTTCAGTATTAGAACATTGCATGGAATCTTTTCAAACGCACTAAAAACGGATGGAATCTTTTCAAAGCGATTAAATAAATCTACGAAATTGTACATCTTCAAAAGGTCTGCGACGCTATATTTCTTTGCTTCTTATCTCGGGATAAACCCAGAATGGCCATTTTTATCTTTTACATATTGCAAATAATTATTTACGAAGCTATTTAAACAATAAAGTATAATCTGATATTCTTTATTAATTTGACTGGCCGATTGGCAGAGGTCGTGGGTTCGATACCCACCCGGGGCAAATATTTGTGTGATGAACATAGAGTTTGAGGATATTGTAATGTCATAAAATAATTAATTAACTTGATTCGTTCATGAATAACGACTCCTAGTAGCATTGTGCCATTGAATAAACGTTTTTCTTTCTTCTTTCTTTCTAATTATTTAAAGTATTTTCATGTTAGTTAATTATAATAATATAAGCGTATTTTATGTAAGTTTCACTGGTCTTGTTTATGTTTCTGTTATCCACGAATTATATTTATTATATATTTTAATTTATCTATCATGCAAAGCACCTGACAATCTGGATTTCGAAAAGGTGTCACTGAAAATCAGTGCTGAGGTATCCCGCATGAAACCATATATTAATTTATATTTTCATAATATAGTATTATCTTATATATAAAATTCTCGTGTCACAATGTTAGTCTGCATACTCCTCCGAAACGGGTGGACCGATTCTCATGAAATTTTCTGTGCATATCGGGTAAGTCTGAGAATCGGCCAACATCTATTTTTCATATGTACCACGGGCGAAGCCGGGGCGGGCCGCTAGTATTTTTATAATTTACCTCGTACTTATTTATAATGTTATTGTTGTGTGTTTGTGGGTTGAAATAAATGCTTTCTTTATTTATACCTGTGGGGTCTAAAGACTTCGGCGTAGTCAGAAAACTTTCCAGCCACTGTTGGTTTATAGGATCCAACGTTGTCTGTGATTCGATCTGAGTCACCGCCAGCAGCAAGCATAAAAGAAGAAACCTGTAATGTAATATCAATTTATTAACAACTAGCTTTCCGCCCGCTTAGACCGCCTTTTAGAGAAAAACCCGCATAATTCCCGTTCCCGTGATACACACACATACGCATCCTCACAAACTTTCGCATTTGTAATATTAGCAGGACTATAGTCGAGCCAATTTAATAGGTAACATTTGACGTCTATCAATTTTATCTTCGTAGGGTGGTAACCTGCTTAAAAACATCGATTAAAGTGAATTAATCGATACGGACTTGAAACATTTGTCAATCGAACTTGAAACATGTTAATTTTAAATTATTCCCAAGTAATCAATGCATTCGATTCTAGATGTCAGATTTCGATTTTTAGAGTAACGTCTCTGGTATTTAAAAAGAAAAAAGGTTTATTGGCATAAAATTGTAGCGACGTCAGTTCTTTAAATCAGAAATTGTTTATTATGATTAGAATGGTTTATCAGTAAAATCAAATCTTAAAATTACTTGTATCGGTCATTATTATTATAAATATGTAATCGTAATTGAAAAAAGTTAAGCAAATGTGCACGTTCTAACAAAACGAAATATCATGTTATTCTATGTCGTCGTTACTAGGTTACGTTGTTTAATTTTATTGAACTGTCAAATGTTGCCTATTAAAATGGCTCTACTATAACACTTAACAGTCTACCCTGGCTTTCGCTTGTGGAATATAAACTTAACTCAAAAATCACGTACGTCTAGATACACAACATTTATAACTTTTCAGCTTTATACAGGGTGTCCCACTATTGGTATACTAAGCGCGAAGGAAATTGTAGTCTTGCATACACTAATCACGTAAAAAATACTTATAAAATTCCAGACACACTTTTAATTCAAATAGATGAATTCTTATAACTCTATGTGTACCCATAACAAGCAAACCGCCCAACTTTGCCACCCGCACGTAAGCTATCGTTTAACATTATGTTTTCATAGACAATATGCTCACATTTGCGAGCGTTATATACCGGCTGCGCGAAGCTAGAGAAGAAAACATGGATTTTCAGGAATAATTTAGCAAAAATTTTTTGATGTAATTTTGTTGTTTAAGTATTTTTTACGTGATCAGTGTATGCGAAACTACAACTCCCTTCGCGCTTAGTATACCAATAGTGGGACACCCTGTATAATAGCTGCGTCTTAGGTTTCACCGGCGTAAATGAGTTTTCCCTTTTACTTCTAATGTAAAAGGGAAATCCCTTATGGAATATCAGAATAAAAAGGAGCCTAAGTTATTCCTTATTGCATCGACTATCAGTCAGTGAAATTCTTGTCAAAATCGATCCAGCCGTTCCAGAGATGGAGCGGGAACAAACAGACGGACAAAAAATGTAAATATTGAAATTTGAAAGTCGGTTAAAAGCTTGTAATTAATAAAAATGAAAATACTCACTTCATTATAACCACTTTATTTGATGTATATTTTAATTATATATTTTATTATTTACTATTAAATTTATTATTTAAATTCCTAATAAAACGGTAGTCCCGAGACTATGCTAATATGTGACTGAATTTTATTATTATCGACATTATTATTTGAAGAAGATATCGAATAGTGTTGTGATCTCTATATCGATGTTTTTATTAATTTATGATTTTTTATATTATAATTTTTATCGGTTCTTCTCCATAGATACTGCTTCTCTGATACTGCTTAATCGGTGGTAAATGAAAATATGTTATGATGATTCAAAAGTGCTACTAGAAGTCAATGAATAAATAAATGTTTGAGTTTGAGTATATCGCTGCAAATTATAAAAGAAAATCCTCCGCCGCGTCTTTATGTTTTTCTGTCTGTCTGTTCGTGATAAATTTAACAACTATGACACTGTGTTCCCATAAAAAAAGTGAAGTCCCATGTCCCTTAGTGGGGTAAGGGGCAGATGCATTATACATCTGTTTCACTACTCGATTTTCTTTTAGGGACAAGTAGGTGATCAGCCTTCTATGTCCTGCCAGACCGAGACATTTTTTTTCTTCGTCTCCACCGGGAATCGAACCCAGGACGCGTGAGCGTAAGCGTAACACCGGGGGGTTACGCTCACGCGTCAACCACTGTACCAAGGATGCGGTCAAATAATAATAATATTTAAGGTCGTGGGTAGCTTCAAGCTCCTTGTAGTAACAGTACATATGAGGCTCCGCGCTGTATGTAGTTCCCTGTACACACACAATACATTCAAAGCTTCGGCTTTAGGAGACAGTAGCAGTTGTTGACATCACCGATGATGACGATGATGAGTAATAATTTGTGAGTCGGTGTGAAAAGTTACAAACCGTGAAGGGAATAGAGTTTGAATACAACAAATGAAATAGCGACGCAGAAGTAATCTCGCAAAATTACTTGTCGAATTGTTCGCGCGAGAACGCGCTCGTTGTCAGAATGGCCGTGTGAGAGAATCATAACAGAGTAGTTGTTATGTGGCTATACCTTCCTATTACATATAATGTACTCTATGGTGTCCAACATAATGTCGATATTGAATTGATATGAAATGCATGGGGTTACGGGCCATGCTATGGTTTATATTCCTTGAGTCAGTAGCTCGATGATATAGTCTCGGTACTACCAACGACCGCGCAAGGTGTGCGCACTGAGTCATTATTTAATATTATTTCACATATCTACCTAATTATAATTAATTATGGAGAGTTATTTAAATTCTCCGACATACATTATGATTTTTAATTAAAACATCGACAGAACACAAGAATTACATCACTATTCGATAATATCATGAGTTATGTTTAGTGTTTTTTCTTAATTTAGTCAAGTATATTTGTTTAATGTTGTAGTCGTTTATCTTCAGGCCCAAGTGAATAAAATGAAGTAAGTATTATAATATACAAATTAAAATGGATCAATTTCTTTCGTAAATTATTTGTATTCTATGTTTTTTAAACCTATTAACTAAAAAAAATATGCAGTAAACTTATAATTCTTTATTTTGTGGCATATATTTTAATAATTCAATAAAAAATAGTTTATGATTTCCCTTAACTTCAACACACATAGGTACATACTATGACTTTTTTGTATATATTTCATTGTTAAGAGTTCACGAAAGAGCATTTATAATTGTTAATTGAGTTTTCAATCCACAGGTCTACTATTAAGTATAATTCTTGGTATTACCACAAAACAATTTAAACACAGTCTAACTTTAAACCAAGGATCTGTCACTTTAATAGTTGTCTATGTGAAATACAAAACCAGATTAAAGAGAACCCGCGCTTAAAGTTAAACCCTGTCTAAAGTTTTTTGTGGTAAGACAGTATGTGTCTAAAGTAAAAAATGTAACAAGGTGTTATTGCATAAATATGTACCTATATACAGCACTATCAACTTTTTAGCAGATTATTAAAAAATCGACGACCCTGTGAACTTCGTATCACTAATTTCACAAATATAATATGTATGTATGTGATAAACTTTAGGTTTGTCTCTCTCATATCTTTCCTCAACTCTCCAATAATTCAAGATTAAAATTACCCAAATCGGGTATTCACGAGTTTTAGCGAGACAAGCTAATCTATAGGTACTTAATATTATAAAGCTGAAGAGTTTGTTTGTTTGAACGCACTAATCTCAGGAAGGTCCGATTTGAAAAATTATTTCGGTGTTAGATAGCCCATTTATCGAGGAAGGCTATGTGCTACGCGGTTTCACCCGCATTGCTCCGCTCCTGTTGCTGTTGGTCTTAGCATGATGATATATAGCTAATTTTTCAAATCGGACCAGTAGTTCCTGAGATTAGCGCGTTCAAACAAACAAACTCTTCAGCTTTATAATATTAGTATATACATGTATACAGATACATTGTACAGGTACAGTTACATACTACATATACATATATGCCTATTGTAAGGACTATTGTAATTATAATTTAAAGATAATGACCATTCTTCATTTCAGGGCTCTCTTTTGTTTTTTGCTGTTGGTTTATAACGGACATTCTGAAGAAATCAATGACACAGATAAACAGGCACAAAATAAGTCTCCTACAGTAAAGGCACCATTGGGTAAGCATAAACATACATATATAATTTTAAATAAATACTTATATATAGATAAATAAATAACACCCAGACACAGAGCAAACATATATGTTCATCACATAAGTATTTCTCCTTGGTGGGAATCGAACCCACGACTTTTGGCTTGGAAGGCAGGGTCACTACCAACCAAGCCAACCGGTCAGTCAATTAATATTATTTCCCTGCGACATAATGTATTTCTATACCCATAGGCATTAGGCATAGAATATAGAATCTCCACCTTTTAGGAAGTCAGTTAAGAAACTGATTTATTCACAGTATATCTGTATAATATATGTATATCAAATTCTCGTGTCACAGTGTTAGTTACCATACTCCTCCGAAACGGCTGGACCAATTATCGTGAAATTTTGTGTGCCTGTTGAGAATCGGCCATCTATTTTTCATACCCCTAAGTGGCAGGGCTGAACAACGTTTGCTAGGACACAGGAATATGTTTTCGTATACATTGTGTAAAAATGATTAGAGATAAACTACGATAACATGGCGCGCCCCTCCAAAATTCAAAACGTTTGAAAGTATTTGTGAAAGTATTTACAATGCACCACCAAGATTCACAACGCAATACGCATGTGTGCGTAATGAGACGGCCGTCAAACAAAAACAAATCCACGGATTTGTTGCTCGACTAGTCACGCTCTAATCGCTCATTATTATTAGTAATGGCGCTGTACTGACGTATTCTATGAAAACGACACGTGCGTTGTCTTGGGCGCTCGGCAACTTATGATTAGTTGACCAACAAATCTGGACGTAAAGTACTAAAGACGAATACGTACAACTACATACAAACTCCTTCGTAAGGATGTCACTACACACATTGAAACAGTAATTTGGAGGGGCGCGCCATGTTATCGTAGTTTATCTCTACCTGTCATCATGTTTCCATATTGCTAAATTGAAACTAGATGGCGTTGAAATAAAAAACATATGGAACTGATTTAGGGGAAACCTGCGTGACGAACAAACAACTGCGAGGACGGTGTGTGAAGCCGAGCGAGTGTATGGAAACAGAATATTTTGACGACATTTTAGCCAAACCAAATGCATACAGGTATGTTAACATTGTATTTGATTGGATAAAGAGCAACAGTACACGTGTCAGAAGTGAAACTTCTTTGGAAAGATTCGAAGATACCAAAATCGTCACCTAACTCCATGACGTGACGGTATTGCCATAACGCGAACTTGAAATTATGTGTAAGTTGTATCTTGTCTGTCTGGCAAGACACAGACGGCTAATCGTGATCACCTATTTATCCCTAAAGAAAAAATCGATCACTGAAACAAATGCATCACGAGTGAACGCGGGTGGACTGATTTCAATATGTTGTGTAAATTTCTATGCGTTAAAATAATGCATCCATTTTAACACACCCATACAAGCTTTACCTGTATTTTTGTATGTAACCGATTTCTTTAGACCGATGTTGACTTACTTTAAACGGACAGATTAAATACAAAACTTGTACACTTATCATTGATTCGATTGATATGTGATAATACAATAATTTCATGAGTTTCTCTTTGAAGTATGTTTTTTTTGTTTATTAACTTTATTTATTACTAGTGGCGCTCCGCAGTTACACCTGCGTGGCTCCGCTCCTGTTGCTATTAGCGTGATGAGATAGCCTTCTTCGATAAATGGGCTATCTGACACCGAAAGAATTTTTCACCGGACCAGTAGTTCCTGAGATTAGCGCGTTCAAACAAACAAACTTTTCTGCTTTATAATATTAGTATAGATTTAATAATAGCTTAATTTCGTTTAATGTCAGATCTCCATACGTCTGTGAAACCTCGAAGCTCTGTTGCCCTAGGAAGTCGATAATAGTGCCTAAAGTTCCTGAGCTGCCTAAACTGGAAGGGTGCGGCTGGAGCTATCGTGATAATCCCGGGCTCAGGGTGTTCAGTGATCACGCCGGTTTTAGAGAGTACCCTTGGATGATAGCTGTCTTACGGTTAGTATACGATTCAAACATGGCGGCTCGGAACATCGTACGATCCGATGCGCAGAAAACAATTATATTAGCGGGACGTTAAAGGACCTACGCACTCGCACCTGCACCTAAATTCCGAACTGCCAGTTTCAATCGAACTGTATAGTGTATTTCGTTTACTTTTTTTATTGGGTTCCATACTCAAAGGTAAAACGGGACCCTAAGGATGCTTTTCCACGAATAATGTGCGAGGAATGTGTTTTTTATATATATTTTTTTGTGTTTGTAAATGACAAATGTTATCGCTTAAATTTTTTTAATTCTATTTATTTTAACTGGCTATTCTATTTTTAATTTCTAGGAAATCTAGTGAAAACTTTGAGATAAAGGACTATGTGGCAGGAGGGACGCTCATCCATCCATCGGTTGTGATGACAGCAGCACATAGAATCCTCAAGCATAAACCAAATGAGGTTGGTAGTATAAAGTTACTAGATATCCGCCCGCGGCTTCGCCCGCGTTTTTAAAGGAAAGCCCGCATAGTTCCCGTTCCCGTGGGATTTCCGGGATAAAAACTATCCTATGTGTTAATCCAAGTTACCCTCTATATGTGTGCTAAATTTCATTGTAATCGGTTCAGTAGTTTTTACGTGAAAGAGTAACAAACATCCATACATCCATACATCCTTACAAACTTTCGCCTTTATAATATAATTAGATATTAGATATATTAGATTAGTTATATTAAAAAAATATTTTACCATACGTATACTAGAACCATGCTAGAACCTCGTGAACTTCATCCCCTATTTAAACTATGAATCAATTCGATTTTTGATGTGAAAGTTGTTTATGCGCGTTGGGAATAAAATTTTGAGGTCGCATCATGGAGTAAGGCGACGATTTTGGTATCTTTGAATCTTGTCAAAGAAGTTGCACTTCTGACACGTGTGCTCGGCACACACGCTCTTTTAAAGTGAAACTTTTATTACATCGTCTCAAACTTTTTGGTCTGTGTAGCGCATGTCGCGTGACGGTCGGCTGCCGAGTAGGTATAAAGCAGTGTTCGGAAAGTTTCACTTTTACCGTGGTTTCATAAAACAACATAACATTTTTTTATATTAAATAATTATTTTACCATACCAGAACCACGAGAATTTTCATCCCCTATTATTTTTAAAGTAGCCTTTGCCCCTTGTGTCATCACTTTACAATCCGAATTTTATCAAAATCTGTGTTGTAGTGTGCCGTGTATGAGTAATAAATTCAAACATCCTATAGCGCCCGGCAAACTTTTTGGCCAAAAAGTAGCGTGGAGGGGAAAGCTTGCGCATATAAAAATGTACTAAAACTTGATGCGCATACTTCTCCCACCACGCTACTTTTTGGCCAAGAAGTTTGCCGGGCGCTATAATAATAGGCAAAAAGATTGTCAATTTTTTTCAATTTTTCCAGCTAAAATGCCGAGCTGGAGAATGGGATATCAAGTCAACTAACGAAGTGTTTCATCACCAAGATAGAAATGTTAAAAACATTATAATACACGAGAAATTTAGTATCAGTAAGTATAATTTTATACAGGGTGTCCCACTGTTGGTAAGCTCAAAGGAGGTTATAGTTTTGCATACGCTGAGTACGTAAAAAATACTTAAAAAATTCCAGACGCATTTTTTTTTTTCAAATAGATGAATTCTTAGAACTCTTTGTGTACACCCCTAACAAGCAACCCACCTTACTTTTCCACCCGCACATGAGCTATCGTTTAAAATTATGTTTTCATAGACAAAATGCTCACATTAGCGAAGCGGTATATATGCCGGCTGCGCGAAGTTAGAGAAGAAAACATGGATTTTAAGGAAAAATTTTGCAAAAAAATTTTTGACGTAATTTTGTTGTTTAAGTATTTTTAACGTGATCAGTGTATGCAAAATTACAAATCCTCCTAAAGAATAAATTAGCCACTTGAAGAGAAACCTCTTTAGGCGATATTGCATGGCACCGATTTTGGTATCTTGAATGTGGCCAAAGAAGTTTCACTTCTGACACGTGTGCTCACATGGCCTTTTTTTCAGAAGTGGCACACAACAATATAGCCCTATTGATTCTTGAGCAGCCATTCGACTTAACAAATAGCCCACATATTGGAATCGCGTGTTTGGGGCAACAAATGCCACCAGTGGGCACAACATGTATCAGTATGGGTTGGCATAATCACGTTTTAGGCAACACAAATCCAATTATATTAAAAAAGGTAATTTTTCCCTTGGTAAACTCTTTCTCTTTTTAACCCTTAAATTGTCACCCCTAGATAACTTGTGTTTATAATGTCCAAATTTGGAGGATGTGTTGGAATTAGGATAGAAAAGAGGAAAATGAAAAAAAAAATTAAAAATTTTAATTTTTTCTATTGTTTTCACTATGTCACATAAAACGGACACTGCCAATTATATGTACATGTTCGAACCGTCACATATAACGGACATTGCACATTATTCCTGCAACCGTGGTACATGAATACAATGCACATTTTCAACTCTGTAATTCAAAATTATTATCAAATTATAATTATGGACGATCTAGAATAAGCTTTTCAAACATCTGTCTTAAAATGTTGGTTAAAACTTTAACGATATCGTTAAAAATAATGGATTTTAAATAACGACACTACCAAAAATCACAGCCTAAGAATATGCTAAGAATTGGAATATAAATAGTATTACATAGCCTGAGAACTTATCTAATACACCAAGAAAGTCCTCTTCCCATTCCTTATATTGTACAGATTGAAATGTGTTCGCTTCATCGTATGCAAAGAGTCGTATACCATGCCTGAAGTACCAAAACAAACAGGAAATTTAAATCGCTTTTTTTGGATTCTTTGGCATATATTATATCCATTTTCTGCCAGTTTTTTTAATTTTTAAGGTATTATTATTTTAATTTTTCATTATTGGGTGGTATTTCTGGTAAGTAACATCATGCTGTGGCTGAAGAACTACTGAGAAGTAGGGAAGATTCATCTCGCACCGCATGTAATGGCTGTAATTCTGCAGCAATAATATTTTGTTGGTGGTAAAAATTCTGACTTTTTGGGTCTTCATTGTGTCTCAAATCAATATGTCGAATAATTCCGAAGGTATGGTGCTGGGGGTAAATGATTGACACTGTTATCATAGTGAAATCACTCCCGTAGGTCTACATTTCCTTCAAAATCGTCATCTCAACTCAACGCCAGACTCTTCAGCTTCCGCCAGAGATAGGTAGTTAATTTTTTTATTGATTGCCAAGTCATGCTCCTCTAAAACATATTAAAAATAGAGAAAAATATATCAAAATGATGACGTTGAAAATGGATGGCCTTATTGGCAACGTCCGTTACATAGGACATGTGAAGAATACCCTAGTATATACTCCAAGCTGTCAACGTCCGTTTTATGGGACATCGTATATAAACTAAGATTTGTATTCCAAATATTGTAAAATATGTAAAAATTATGTCAAAATACTATACTTACAATCGTATTCTAACTAATAATATAACATTATAAGCATAATAGCCAAAATACTTACAGTTATTATCAATTTTATCAGGAGAGTCAAGAGATCCGTTTTTTGCAATTTTCAAATGGTCACCATTCGCGACTGTACTTCGCTTTGGTAAAAAAACCTGCATGTACGCGAAGGACATAGCTAGTACCTTCCCAATATACCGATTAGCGAAGCTTAGGTCTGCTATAACAGCGCCAGCATGTGTTTAAATACTATGTCCTTTAAAACGGACGAAATCAATTTAAGGGTTAACTAGATATTCCATAATAAATACAAATATAAAATTAGTATTTTCTTTTTGATTTTACGCGAGTATAATAAAAAGTCTATTCTTAATATTATAAAGCTAAAGAGTTTGTTTGTTTGTTTGAACGCGCTAATATCAGAAACTAGTGGTCCGATTTGAAAAATTCTTTCGGTGTTAGATAGCCCATTTATAGAGGAAGGCTTTATATCATCACGCTAAGACCAATAGAAGCGGAGTAATGCTGGTAAAACCGCGAAGCATAGCTAGTCTATAATAATTTCGTTATTTAACAGGTGCAGCTGCCTATATACGACAAGCAGAAATGTCAGGCGGAATTAAGTAAATTGCATCATCTGCGTCATTGGCAAATTCACGACTCTATAATGTGTGCCGGCGGGATGGAAGGCGAAGACACCTGCACGGGAGACGGCGGTTCCCCTATAGTCTGTGAAATACAGGTGAGCTGAGAAGATAAATAAATAAATAATAAATAAATATTTCAGGACAATTTCACACACGGCACGATCTGATCCCATACTAAGCTTTCGCTTGTGTTAGGGAAACCAGATGGCTGATAAACATACATATATACAGGGTGTAATCGTTAAGTGTGCACAGGCGATGTTTCCGTAAGTATTACAGATAACAAAAAACTTTAAACCGATATCGAAAGTACTTAACCTAATGAGTAAAATGGCCGTAATAAATTTTTAAAAATAAATCGAGAAATATCAAAAAAAATATCTTTAAACCCTCCCATACATTAAGTATGAAATATGAATATCCCATATTATACATTTAATATGAAAGATTTTAGCTTTCTTTTTCTTTTTTTGGTTTTCTGCTTTAATTACTTCGCAAATTTGAAGTGACATTTTCCACGTTTTTCCGGACATTTTCACGCATTTTCCGGTTATTTTCCGGGAATTTTCCGGACATTTCCCAGGCATTTTCCGGGGATATTCCAGGCATTTCGACGCATTTTCCGGACATTTTCACGCATTTTCCGGGTATTTTCCAGATATTTACCAGGCATTTTCCGGACATTTCCCTGACATAGCCTGTAAATGTCTGAATAAGAATAAGAATAATTTATTTCGCCAAAAGCCAACAACAGATATAATGAAAAGAATAAGGAATACAAAAAACACAGAAAAAGACAAAAGTGTGGCAGACCTTTAGCAAAAAGGGGACCAACTCAGTATTAAGCTGTGCCTTCAACAGCACAGCACTGATTTTCAGTGGCCCCCAATGTTTGAAGTACAGCTACAGACTGAAGTATAGAGGGATAGAAATTATATTAATAAAATAAACAATATTACACGTTATAAATATTATACATATAAAAAGAAGGCATAGGAATGTACATATACTAGAACATTAAGAAAATAGTAATAAATAATAACGAAAATAAAAAATTAATAAACATACATACAGATAAATAGACACAAAAGAGAGATGCTACATTCTACAGTAGGTTACGGTTGTTTTTTAAAAATAAAAGCAGCAACTTTATTTTTGAAGTTATTAATGGAACGAAGGTTACGTAAGGTCTGGAAAATCCCCGGAAAATGCTCGGAAAATGCCTAGGGAATTCCCGGAAAATAACCGGAAAATGCCTGGGAATGTCTGGAAAATATCCGGAAATTGCGTGAAAATTTCCGGAAAATATCTGGAAAATGTCCGGAAAATATCCGGAAAATGCGTGAAAATGTCCGGGAGAAGCGTGGAAAATGCTCGGAAAATCCCCGGAAAATGCCTGGGAAATTCCCGGAAAATTCTCGGAAAATCCCCGGAACATGCCTGGGAAATTCCCGGAAAATGCCTGGAAAATGTCTGGAAAATATCCGGAAAATGCTTGTAAATGTCCGGAAAATGCGTGGAAAATGCCTGGAAAATATCCGGAAAATGCTTGAAAATGTCCGGAAAATGCGTGGAAAATATCCGGAAAATGCGTGATAATGTCCGGAAAATATCCGGAAAATGCGTAAAAATGTCCGGGAGAAGCGTGGAAAATGCTCGGAAAATCCCCGGAAAATGCTCGGAAAATCTCCGGAAAATGCCTGGGAAATTCCCGGAAAATGCCTGGAAAATATCCGGAAAATGCTTGAAAATGTCCGGAAAATGCGTGGAAAATGCCTGGAAAATATCCGGAAAATGCGTGAAAATGTCCGGAAAATGCCTGGAAAATGTCCGGAAAATGCGTGGAAATGCCTGGAAAATATCCGGAAAATGCGTGAAAATGTCCGGAAAATGTCTGGAAAATATCCGGAAAATGCGTGAAAATGTCCGGAAAATATCCGGAAAATGCGTGAAAATGTCCGGAAAAACCGTGGAAAATGCCTGGAAAATATCCGGAAAATGCATGAAAATGTCCGGAAAATGCGTGAAAATGTCCGGAAAATGCGTGAAAATGTCCGGAAAATATCCGGAAAATGCCTGTAAATGTCCGGTAAATGTCTGGGAAATGCGTGGAAAATCCCCGGAAAATGCCAGGGAAATGCTCGGAAAATCCCCGGAAAATATCCGGAAAATGCGTGAAAATGTCCGGAAAAAGCGTGGCCACTCAAATTTGCGAAGTAATTAAAGCAGAAAACCAAAAAAGAAAAAGAAAGCTAAAATCTTTCATATTAAATGTATATGGGATATTCATATTTCATACTTAATGTATGGGAGGGTTTAAAGATAATTTTTTTGATATTTCTCGATTTATTTTTAAAAATTTATTACGGTCATTTTACTCATTAGGTTAAGTACTTTCGATATCAGTTTAAAGTTTTTTGTTATCTGTAATACTTATGGAAAAATCGCCTGTGCACACTTAACGATTACACCCTGTATATATATATAATTTTAAATAAATACTAATATAGATAATTAACACCCAGACACAGAGCCACGACCAGTGGCTTGGAAGGCAGGTTCACTACCAACCAAGCCAACCGGCCAGTCAAAAAAGCAGATAGATAGCAATAACTTTTAGGGCCGGCGCAGATATGTCATATGGCGAAGCGCTAACTTCAATTTATTTATTGTATCGAAGCGATCAAATGCGAAAGGATTGGATAAAAAAACAGAACAGAATGTTTTTAGTTCTTTTTTTTGTTAATTGCTATAATTACTTCTCAAATTTTAAGGAAAGTTAATTAAAAAACTGTAAAAACAGCTCGTCATTGTATTGCAAACCGAGAACTTCGAACGTCAGCTTTGAATACAAAATTATATATAAATGAATGGGAGTGTTTAATGTAAAATTATTGGATATTGTTTTATTAAAAAAGATCTGTAGGTATACAGGGTGTCCCACCGTCGGTATTCTAAGCTCAATGGATTTTATAGTTTTGCATACGCTGAGTACCTACGTAAAAAATACTTCTAAAATTCCAGATGCAGTTTTTCATTGAAATAGATGAATTCTTAAAACTCTTTGTGTACACCCCTAACAAGCAACCCGCCCAAATTTGCCACCCGCACGTGATCTATCGTTTAAGATTATGTTTTCATAGACAAAATGCTCACATTAGCGACGCTGTATTTGCCGGCTGCGCGAAGCTTGAGGAGAAAACATGGATTTTCAGGAAAAATTTAGAATATTTTTTTGATGTAATTTTGTTGTGTAAGTATTTTTTACGTGATCAGTGTATGCAAGTTTAAAAGTCCCTTCGCGCTTAGTATACCGACAGTGGGACACCCTGTATATTTAATTTGTATGTTTCCAGAGCGAACCTGAATTACGTTATGCCGTTTTTGGTATACATGCGTTCAGAATAAGATGCGGAATTAAAGATTCTCTCCCGGGACTTAATACGGACGTCACTTACGAGTACGACTGGATTAAGTCGACCCTCACAAGAGAAGGTTTCAACACTTCTTCCTTTGAATATTGATATCAAGAATAGCAGAATCTATATCAATCACTAGCTGTGCTCCGCGGTTTTAACTACGTACCAGACCAGTAGTTCCCGAGAATAGTCCGATTTGAAAAATTCTTCCTCGATAAATGGGCTATTTATCGAGGAAGGCTATTGGCTATATATCATCTCGCTAAGACCAACAGGAGCGGAGCACTGCGGGTAAAACCGCGGAGCACAGCTAGTGTTGTAATATGATGGAAATAAAATTTATGTCACTAATTACATGTTTTTTTCTTATAACCTATCAACCCTAACACAATACGACACCTTTTTCAAAATTATTATAGTACTAGTGGTACGCCCCGCCCCTGCCCCCCTAGTCAAGTGGCTTTCTGTTAGCGTAGCGTTCAATAGAATAGACTACGAATGTATGAGATTGACGAAGGCTGTAGATAAACGTATCTACAACCCAAAAAAACCGCATCAAAATCCGTTGCGTAGTTTTAAAGATTTAAGCATACACACAGAGAAAGCGACTTTGTTGTATCTATGTAGTGAAGTAGAATTTAAATAAAACACATAATAACAAACATTATCTTAATATGTATATATAAATCTCGTGTCACAATGTTTGTCCTCAATGGACTCCTAAACCACTTAACCGATTATAATAAAATTCGCACACCATGTGCAGTTCGATCCAACTTGAGAGATAGGATAGTTTTTATGAAAAAAAAACGTAAACATGTAGGTACCACGGGCGAAGCCGGGGCGAACCGCTAGTTTATTTATAAATTATAATCAATACAAATAATCAGATACCCAAGGCGACATATCACTTGTATATTTAGTTGGTGGAATATCATATGGTATTATTAGCTTTTTCTTTGTATCTCCGGTAAGGGGGAAAAAATCTTCGTTGATCTGAAAAAAAAAATATTTATTTAATATACTGAGAAGAGTTAATTGTTAATATTTTAATTTGTATTCTATTAAAAAATATATTAATAATAAAAATAACTACGTTTATTGTCGAGCCAATTTAATAGGCAACATTTGACGTCTATCAATTTTATCTTCATAGGGTGGTAACCTGCTTAAAAACATCGATTAAAGTGAATTAATCGATACGGACTTGAAACATTTGTCAATCGAACTTGAAACACATGTCAATAATTTATGATGATTTTTATTCCCAAGTAATCAATGCATTCGATTCTAGATGTCAGATTTCGATTTTTAGAGTAACGTCTCTGGTATTTAAAAAGAAAAAAGGTTTATTGACACAAAATTGTAGCGACGTCAGTTCTTTAATTCAGAAATTGTTTATTATGTTTAGAATGGTTTATCAGTAAAATCAAATCCTAAAATTAGATTAGATTTCCGCCCGCGGCTTCGCCCGCGTTTTCAAAGGAAAACCCGCATAGTTCCCGTTCCCGTGGGATTTCCGGGATAAAACCTATCCTATGTGTTAATCCAAGTTACCCTCTATATGTGTGCTAAATTTCATTGTAATCGGTTCAGTAGTTTTTACGTGAAAGAGTAACAAACATCCATACATCCATACATCCATACATCCATACATCCATACATCCAAACAAACTTTCGCCTTTATAATAGTATTAAGATTAAGATGTAATCGTAATTGAAAAAAGTTAAGCAAATGTGCAGTTCTAACAAAACGAAATATCATGTTATTCTAATTATGTCGTCGTTACTAGGTTACATTGTTGAATTTTGTTGAACTGTCAAATGTTGCCTATTAAAATGGCTCTACTATAAATTCAAATTTCATTAAAAAAACCCACTTCAAAAAAATAAAAAAGATTTGATATTATTAATTACTAGATACATGTTATTTAGATGTGCTATTTACTAAATAGATTTGATGTCGGTCACATTTTTTAATGTCTGTGTGTGTGTATTTTTCTCTTTTTTTGTGGGTATGTGTTTTTTGGCCTGTTTGTACTTAAGCCCCTGTTTATCGTGTACCAAGCGGCTTTTTTGTATGTTTTGTGTGTGTGCGTGTCCGTCCGTCTGTATATACTCACCACAAACTTGGGCAGAAACAGCACGCCTGCCTCATAGCTCATCACCCGTAGTGCCCTATTGCCCTTATTTATCGTGCCCCAAGCGGCCTTGCTCACATTGCCTGAAGTGAGCAAATAAAAGGCCGCCATTTTGTTGTCGGGCGATATCCGTGTGTAGGATTTGATGTGCGGCATCGCTTTGTTGCGGTGTGAAGATGTTGCACGCCATTGGCTGAGGGCAATATTTTTTTTACTAACTAATGGATCTGCGATACCCGAATTCTATAAAAAAAATTATGGGAGTGATACACTTTCCACTCAAGTGGGGTAAGGGGCAGATGCATTATACACCTGTTTTACTGATCGATTTTCTTTAGGGACAAGTAGGTGATCAGCCTTCTGTGTCCTACCAGACCGAGACATTTTTTTTTCCTCGTCTTCACCGGGAATCGAACCCAGGACCCCTCGGTGCTACGCTCACGTGTCAACCACTGTACCAAGGAGGCGGTCAGCGCCGTGCACCATGACAAGACTGTATTGCCATGACGCGACCTTGAAATTTTACTCTTAACGCGCCTAAAGAAGTTTCACTTAAAAAAAAAAACAAATATATACTCACTACAAAAACTGATTTAACCACATTTGTTTGGAATGGGCTTCACCCGCGTACGGCAAGCAACCGCCGCCGAGTAGACCATCGTGCGATTGTCGCACGTTCTCTGAAAGGTAGATATACAGGGTTACTTGTAATACACCAGCAACCTCGCAGGACAAGATAGCTAACATCATAAGTAACAACATTTGTTCTACGACTTTTGATAACAAAAATAAATATTCATTTAATTTTCCGTTTGAATATTATAAACTCTACGCGCATCCCAAAAATTACGTAAACAAGAAGCGAACGAGAGGGGGAAGGGGGCGTCGCGTCGTCCTTTCGATAATGAATAGAACATATACTTACAAATGTTAGGAGAGTACAATAAAAGCTTAAAAAATATTTTAAAAATAATTTATTGCGTTATGCCAAAAGTCGTAGAACAAATGTCGTTACTTATGATGTTAGCTATCTTGTCCTGCGAGGTTGCTGGTGTTTTACAAGTAACCCTGTATACAGGTTGTCCCGTAAGTAGTGGACCAAAAGGACTTACGGGACAATAAATTTTAGTATTTTTGTTAGATAATAAATCTCTCTACTCCCCATAACCCGTTGGTAGATAGATAGTAAGGAAAAAGCATTTATTTATTAAATAAACTAGATTTCGGGCCGCGGCTTTGCCCGCATCATCAAAGAAAAACCCGCATAGTTCCCGTGGGATTTCCGGGGTAATAAGTAGCCTCTGTCTTATTCTGGGTATTCAGCTACCTACATAACAAATTTAATTGTAATCTGTTCAGGGAAAAGCTAGTCTTTAAAATATTATTTAAAAATTATAAATAAGTATTAGAAATAACACGCGAGGCCGGGTTTGATATTAGTTTGAACGTAATAAGACTGTACTGCGATTCTACACAACTGCCTAATTGATGTAGACAGTTGATAACAAATCACAGCAAGGCAACGACTATTAATAAAGTGAGGGTAGTTGGGTCAAACGTCGTATAAACAACGTCTGAGCCCATATGCACGATTCGTACCAGGGTCTATTATCTTGTATGGACGTTATGTTGACCCTGCACACATGCTTAATTTACTTGTGTGTGTAGGCAAAGTATACCATTCTAAGAAAAGGTGTGAAATAATTTAACAACTGGTCATACTGAAAGCTCTTATAGTAGTTTGTTGCCAGATTGGGTATTTCTTTCACAGTTCTGGGTAAAAATTTGGATACCACAGACATTTTGGAAATTGAATAATTAGAGATACTATTTAACTGCATAGTTATTTGAATGACTTTCATGATTATTTCACATTTATTAATATTTTTAGAGTATTATAAAACTAAACTAACCAAAAC
Source organism: Colias philodice (assembly GCF_061535455.1). Classification (NCBI taxonomy): domain Eukaryota; kingdom Metazoa; phylum Arthropoda; class Insecta; order Lepidoptera; family Pieridae; genus Colias; species Colias philodice. The sequence continues at coordinate 5,439,342 of NC_143114.1, read as the reverse complement.
AATGAAGCTTTTAAGAAAAAAAATATTTCGGAGGAAAAATAAACATGCATCTGGTAACCCTCGTACACCCGCTAATCCGCCATTATTGTCATCTGTGTCGATCGAGGATAACCTCTCCGCATTTGTTCAATAATACTACATATTATAAAAAACTTTATTGTGTTAACACAAAATGTTCGTTTAGTACTAGGTACGACAGGACGTTTTCTTAAAGATTTAATGAATAAGTGGCGATAGTACGTTTATAAAAGTGTTTACGTTTTGTTTTCGGCCTCAGCATTTGGGTAAAAATGTCCGGTATCCACAAAAAATGAGCCAAGTGCGGACGAACACGCGCTGCGGATCCATCAGTGACCTACCACAAGTTTTCCTATCCCGTAACGACTAACATTACTAAGTAAGTAACAAGCTATTTATCTTGTTGAGACCTAACAACCAAATACACTAACCGTAGACCCCCAGGCAACGTTGATAGCCGAGGTTCGAGCCCGTGTGGCGCCCTTAGTCATTATTAATCTATATATATAATACTCAAAGGTGACTGATATAGTGATCTATCAACGCACAGCCGAAACCACTGGACGTATCGGGCTGAAATGTGGCATGCAGGTAGATGTTAGGACGTAGGCATCCGCTAAGAAAGGATTTCCCGAAATTCTTGCGGGAACGGGGAAAAACGGGGATGCACGTACAAAGTCGTGCGGGCGAAAGCTAGTTTAATTATAAATTTGTTCTCTTTTTCAGAGCACGCGCTTGGGTCAAACATTGTTGGCCAAATGACAGTTGGAACTCTGTAGAATCTTTAATGTCAGTCCATAAAGCAAGTAAAGTTTTATGTGGAAGACACTTCAGTGAATCACAGTTTTATGATAATGAAAGACAAAAACTGAGCAAATTTGCTGTCCCTGATTCAACTGAAATAGAAGAATGAAAGAGTTAATGTGTTTGAGGGTATTTATAAAAATAAATATGTATTACTTAGAGATCCACCCTCATTTCGCTTTTAATCAGAGGTTTATCCAATACTGTTATTACAGAATGTTCCACAGTTAACAAAGCCAGGACCACCAACAACAAGAGTGCCTTTGTCACAAGTTGATAATAATCAGACTTCTACAAGTGGAGTAATTTCAACACAACCACAAACGGAAATTCTAAGTCTACATCATGTGATAACAAAGAGGTGAATACTACTAATTTTATTTATTTTTAATTTGTTATACAACTTTTAATTCATCATCATCATTTGCTTGCATCCACCGGTGCCCAGCGACCTTCACCAGGTCATCTTGCCACCTTGTGGGACCGTCCAACACTACGTCTTCCGGTCCATGGCAAAAACTCAAGAATCTTTCTTCCCCATTAATCCTTTTAATTTTATTATTTTAATCACAATTACAGAATTTATGTCAGTCAGCTACACTAAAACCCCTAATGCCGAATGTGTCATTGCCACAAACTGAAAATATTCACACCCAACCTTCTGCAAGTGTACAGGTAAATACAGTATAATTTTTTATTTCAACTTTTACATTTAGATGAGTGATTTTTTGTATTGAAAAAAAAAATTTGTTTCATATTGAAGTAATTAACATCTGGATCTGAATAAAGTCCATATGCCAAATGCTAATTTTAGGACAGTCAAAATAAAACTGAATTAGTCAAGTTTTTTTTTCTATTGTATAGAATAAAAAAATAATACATCAGAACAGCCTCATATAAACAAATATATGTTGTTTCAGAATGCACCTTCGAAAAGGTCAAAGTCAGGCAAAGTTGAGCAGCACTAGGGCATGCACCCGGGTTTACCCGGTTCCGAAAAACCCGGGTAAACCCGGGTTTTTTGATGATCTTGAGAACCGGGTCTGAATAGTATGAAACCCGGTTCTCCCGGTTCCGACCAAAATATTAAAATATAAAGTATTATTTATATTTTGCTGCATTATTTTAACAAATTTATTGTATCTGGCAACGTCAGACTCACGTGCATCGCGAATTTTCGTGCCACGCCTCAAGCGTGGCTCCGATTGGTTGTCTAACCTTAGATGCTATAAGTTTCCTACGGTTGTATTACCAAAAAAAATTAGGCTTCGAAAATGACAAAAATTTGGCTACAGAAATATTTTTATTACATTTCTCGTGAATTTGAAAAGCTGTTAATTTTACTGATTCATATAATGATCCAGTCATGTTTTTGTTTTTGGTATCAAGCTGAAATTTATATCGAATACTAAAGTCTTCGGTCCCTTTTATGTGAAAAAGTAGAACTCACAAGCCAACGCATCAAAAGATACAGCCGTAAATGCTCAAAATTTTCGCAAATTTCGACATTCGCATGGGACTCAAAACCTACAGCTGGGTACTTTTCATGTTTTTATGTGATATTATGATAACAAGAGCGCCGAGACAACCGTCAAAACGCTAAGGAATAGAATACGCTATCGATACAAATTGACATAAGCGTATGATGTTTTGCCTAAGGAATTTTCATCCAGTCGAAATTAAATAAATTGTGCAAAACACTATTAAAAAAAATTTTTTCGAAATCAATAAGGAAAAAATGTATTTAACCTTTTTCAATTTTTTTATACATAATTTTATGATGTACAATTTTGGTTCCAGGTGATTGTATGATAAACTTACCGTCTCGGCGAAAATCGCAAAAAAAACTATTCTTTTATTAATTGACCTCGAATTAATTTTTTTCCGAGTACCGTAATGACGGGAGATTTAAATATTTTATTTTGAATAAATTTTGGCAAGATTTGAATTTTGGTCGTGGTCGTCATCGTCGTTGGTAGTTTGACCGAACCATTACCAAAATATCATGAGCTTATGTCAATAATTAGCGTAAGCAATTTCTATTCCTTGGCGATACTGACGTTTGACTAAGGGCCAAGGTACTTTTATAAGACTGATAAATAAAGAGAAGTATTGAAATTTTGTTTCTTTATTAATTAAATAAAATAAGACACAAGCCGCGTAAAATAAAAGGCCTATCAGGTACTTTTACAGTTACTTTTGTTTAATTTAGTATTTTTTCCGAAGTATTATAAAAGAACCGGGTAACCCGGTTCTACCCGGTTCTGAGCTCCATTTGGAACCGGGTTTCAGAAACTTGGAACCGGATCCGGTTCTGCATGCCCTAAGCAGCACACTGCTATAACAAACTGTAGAGATATTTTAAAAGATTTGAATGTTGGTAAAGTATCTGAAATGACCCTCAGAGAAGTGAAATTATAAAGGATTTGCCAAAATAAACTTAAAGAAATATTTCAAATGCTGGGCAGTATCAGACATTCACATTGTGAAAAATCACTAGTCAGTGTTTCCCAGTTTTTGGTCTCTGCAGACAGAATCATCTGATTGTCCGAAAAGAAAAAGATTCCATGCTTCAGAGGGAATGTTTAGAAGTCTGTAAGGTGGTTTCCAAACTCTCACGTTAGGATTTGTGGGGTCGATCAGCCTTACAGTTCATACAAGAAAAATCTTATAACTTATATTGAAATTTCATTTTGCTCTTTACATTTAGTGCTGTTTTGGAGCACTGAAATGTTTATTATTTATTTTTATTGCAGTCATCTCTTGTATTATTAACTGGATAATATCTGCTTTGATTTTTTTAATAACGTCATATATTTTTTGTTACAGGCATTGCAAAATGGGAGCATATAAAAACTTTCCATAACTTGGACAAAAATAATACAAATTTTATGTATCTCCGATTATCATGCTTCACAATTTGAACCCGCCACGGCTGTGCAACGGTACGCGATTGCTCATTCGAAAATTAATGAAGAACGTCATCGAAGCTAGCATTTTAAATGGAAAGTTCCGAGGTGAAAACATATTACTACCACGGATTCTTATAATACCTACGGATGTGCCAATTCAATTAAATCGTGTTCAGTTTCCAATTCGATTGGCATTTGCCATGACCATCAATAAATCCCAAGGCCAAACGATGTCGGTTTGTGGCTTAGATTTAATCACGCCATGTTTTTCACACGGACAATTATACGTGGCATGCTCTCGAGTGGGTAAACCATCAAGTTTGTTTGTGTTAGCTAAAGATGGGCTAACAAAAAATATTGTTCACGCTGTAGCATTAAGAGACTGATATTTTTTGATAGTGTTGCCGTTCTTATCGAATAATGATACGTATAATGTATATATATATTACAGAAATAAATTATGATGAATTATTAATAAATATAGTGCTTGGCGTTTGTTATTTCTATATTCCCTTATCGTTCACAGCATTACACACCTATTTCGTGCATATACCACATCCTTACACACTTAAAATAGGTTAGTTATTTTCTGTCGGTTCTAGAAAGTACATAGAAATTATTTATATGGCAAAACAACGTTTGCCGGGTCAGCTAGTTATTATATGGAATCCTTTCTCCTTCTATGTGGAGTAATAAACGATAAATAAACTGCGAGTGTGTGATTTTTTGTGCATCACTTACCTACTGTTAAAATCCATTATCACGCACCCCACATGGGGAGTAAAACATCCTCCATCTCAAAATGGATGGATTCAAACCTTAAATGGTATAGAAAGATTGAGGAAACATTTTTCAAAAAATAGGTGTGAACAGCCTTCCCACACGTCGCTTAAACCAAGACGTTTTAGAAAACTTATTTGGCTGCATCAGGTACAACTGTGGTTACAACAACAAGCCAACAATAGAACAATTTGTGTCCGGCATCAAAACGGCGATAATTTCTTTGCGGCACACAGGGCAAAGAAAAAATTGTGACGATGACTCAGCTTCATTAGCTGAAAATTTTTCAAGTTTCATTAAATCACATTTGGCCGAAAATGTGAGTTTAATCATTGATACGGACAATATTGAACAGTTACTGGCTGATGCAGTCGAAGCAGTGGACTTGGTGACATCGGAAGGGCAAGCTTGTGCATATGTGTGTGGGTTTATATTCAAAAAACTTCGAAATACTGCGCAGACTGCCAAAAATCATTTTTTATAGACAGTCCCACCGAAGAACCCATACACATATTCACATCCTTCAAAGATTATAACGATAAAAACGCCTTATTTTATGTAAATAGAAATGTGATAACATGTGTTGAGACAATGGCGACCATTGATTGAATGGTCAATGAATGGTCGCCATTGTCTCAACATGGCTCAACGTGAAAATGATTATTTTATCTCCACTGCCTGGAAAGTGCATTTAAAAAAAATGATAATGACAGTGCTTGACTGTGTTCATGTGAGTTTTTTTAAAACAATGCCAACAACATATGGATGTTAATAAAACTCACATCAAAACTAGCACATTTTATATGTATATGTATAAAAAGATTAATTGTTTTAAAAAACAGAGAAATTGATGAAGAAGAGCACAAAAAAGCATTGGAGAGGAAAATGAAGGTTTTAAAAAATAAATGATTTTATCCAAGACATTTTTTTATTAATAATCCTCAAAATGCATAATTTTTGTTTTCAAAAACGGGTTCTCATTCAGAATTCTATACAATTTATGATTTTGTCTTCATGCTTACTTGCTACCACCTGATTTTGTGATTCGTACGAATTCGCCACGATTCAAAGGAAAGCGGTATTCGACAGCTAAGCATGTTCTGACAGGAAATAGTGACAACTATTCATCCACAAAAATATGTAACAATACATTATTTCAGACGAATTCATTTGGTGCCAAAGAGATTCGTAAGGGAAACTTTGTGCCCACAAAGTTCAAGGGCAAGTTTATCACTTGATCGGTAACTTCCAGCTGAAAGGGCACAACCAGAATTTTTGCAAATATATTTTGTTTCCCATGCAGATCAGGTATCCTTGCGCTCAAATTTAAATCCAAGCTTACAAATCAATCTTATCGACGTTCTCCAAACATATTTCACGATCATTATACGTATATTCAAAGTTTTAAATACAATCTGGAAAATAGACCGAATGATTTCAAACTTATTATTCATGCTGACGTGAAACTTATAACGAGCATCGAGGTCGGAATAATGCACCAATAGTAGATAAAGTAGGTGTTCTTTTGATAGACGAAGACAAAGATCCCCGAGATACTGCGAGAGATGGTGGCCTTCAACGAGTTTCTGAAATTAGATCTTATGACCCACTCCAGTATCCTTTACCGTTTCCCTTCGGTAATGACAGATACTCTATAAATATTCCACAGCAGAATACTGCTGCTAGATCTAAAACTGTATGCATATCTATGCATTTAGACTCATGGTGAGAATAAATGCATACATTATTTCAAAGGATTATTAAACCAATATTGTGTTGATATGGCGGCTAAACTGATATCTGAAAGGTTAGACCAAAAGAAAAAAAAAGCATCGAGTACATTCATTTAAGCGATGCCGTGGTTAATGATACGAATATAAACGCTTCTAATGTTGGCCAGCATGCAACGACGTCATAACCTAATAGACACCGTATCTAAGACGTACGTCTAGGTACGTTTATACAATACTTTTGACCGATGAGTACAAGTAAGTTGACCACGCGTTTTTTATAATCCATTGCATATTAGTGAAGCGAAAAAAAAAAGATCTAATTAGTTTATGTTCCAAAAAAATAATTCTTGAGGAATACCATGGTTGGTACTCTGCTCTACCAACTGCATCCTTTCAAAAAGATAGGTTACCTGAACCTTCAATTGAAGAAGAGTCAGAGGAAGATTGAACATTTTTAAAAGCCTAACAGGATAATTGTCCTGGATAGACTTAGATTATTTTTAATTTATACTTTTATTTGGTATAATAATGTAACAATTTAATTGATTGTGACCAATAAAATTGATTATTAATTGAAAATCGTTTCATTTCATCAAACTTATTTCATTTAGCACTTACCTTATTTTATAAATCTCTTTTGTATCAAGTTTAGAGTATCAGGTAAGTGACATACCCTAAATTTCTACAGGTAAAATAAGTTAAATGTATTACAAATATCATTATTTTGGTCAATTTAATCTATAAACATATTTCCTGTAAAGTGATTGGTGTCAAATACAATACACTGTTATTGAAAACTAAAGTGAGCTTCTGTAACAAATAATTCAGAAAATACAACATGTTTCTTAAATACAGGTAAAACATGTTAAATGCTGCACCCTTTCTGTCTAAGTTAAATTTTAAAAGGTTTATAATCAAAACAAATACTTTGTAAGTGTAAATATTAAAAGAAGGGTAGTTATTGCAACATTTTAACATATATATAACGTAGGTATACTGTTTCGAAATTAATGGGAGAAGCCACTGGCTCCTGAGACACAGTTTTTAACTAATTCAGGAGCCTATGGATTCATATATAAGCTGTACCTATTTTTTAATGCCAATAAAGTTATTTATTATTATTATTATTATTTTGCATTAAAATTTTTTGAAATAATGAGTGTTAAGTAGAACAAATTGAAACCTAAACTTTAAAAAGCCATTTACTCGAAATGTCAAAAACTGCACTTATTATTTTTTACCAGTAAGCAGACGATATGAATATACATATTATCTTTCCTATTAATACCTGTCACCGGTTGTTACAACTATCGGTTTTTACGACCCAATATGAGTAGTCCCTTCGATGTCGTTATAACAGATTTTGTCTTTACAAAAGTCATACACGTAAAGCATACGTAATACTGGTGTAACCAAATGGGGTTTGGTATATTTGGTAATACTGGGGATTATTTATGGGAAAGAAATTCAAATTCTATAAGAAAAGGTGGGCAAGATGTTGAAGGATATCGCGGTGTAAAAAAGACACAATTTTAGGCACACTACAACATTCATCCAACTCAAACTGAATGGTTTTATTTAAGAATGTAACTGCAACATGTTCGCGGTCCAATGTAATTAGAACATCTAAGGATCGTGAATCGTGTTATTTGTCAAACTTATCAAGGCGGGTGCAAGGAATTAGGTTTACTGGAGGGAGATTAACATTGGTAAAATAAAATGTCAGATGCTGTCATGTCCGAGCCAGCCACAAAATTAAGAGAATTATTTACTATCGTCCTTATATTCTGCCAACCATCTAACCCCTTCGAGTTGTGGAATACATTTCGTAATGCTTTATGTGAAGATACATTAAACAGAATGCGTAATGAGAATCAGGATATGACATTAGCATATAATGATGACATATATAGTGCCACAAACTTATCTGACCCGGTGACAGTGTCACTGATGTCGCTTTCTTTTTATTAAAACAAAATATTCCGTATGAAAAGTCTGTGAAAATGTGACATTTCAAAATGGCGGCACGTAGTTCCAGTTTTTGTCACCGGGTCAGATAAGTTTGTGGCACATTACAATGATGGACTTATCATAATTGAAGATAAAATTCATGAGATTTGCGATAAATTACTAACCAGTTTTGGACTTCCTGTATCAAGAAGGATTCATTCCCATATACCCTCAAATAGGTGCCCCAATAATTTTACTTAGAAATCTTAAACCACCAAATTTATGTAACGTGACCCGACTTCAAATCAAATTTCTTCGCAATAACGTGATCGTTTCAATATTATTGACTGGTCCAGCAAAGAAAGAAAGAAAGAATAATTTATTTTGCCGAAGACCAACAACAAATATATATAAAAAAAAAATACAAAGAAAAAGGACAAAAGTGTGGCAGGCCTAGGGCTCAGACGTTGTTTATACGACGTTTGACCCAACTACCCTCACTTTGCTAATAGTCGTCGACTTGCTGTGATTTGTTATCCCCTTCCCTCGTGGTCTCTGTGCGTTACAGACACGTCTGTAACGCATTATCCCTGAGGATACCATTCAAATACAAACAATGGACTTAATACCTGTACCAGGAACCATGACATTACATCAAGTAATTAACATGAATTCAGAAAACACAATATCATATCGCAGCTTAAGCTGTTTTTGTTCACAAACAGGAACTAAACCAGGTTTTTGTGACTGCTTAGATTTGGAACTAGCCACATTAACAAAACAACCGACAGACACAAAACGTGTAATTACAAAATCTAAAAAACCAACAATAAGAATTCTAGCTGATATCAAAAACACGTTGGAAAACAAAGCGTAATAAACCTGCAAGCTGTAATCTATGCACAGTCTAAGATTCGTTTATGATTATTTTAATTTCGTAAAATAAATAATTAATATCTTAAAATGGATTTTACTTGATCTGTTTCCATCCAAGTGAACAATATCCTTTACATTTTCCAGTGTGTTAATGTGTTATTGTGTGTTATATCTTCCAGTGCGTTATATTACATTTTTTGACGACCTTACCCACGTGTATTTTATTTTATTCTTTCTCATTTTTAAATCAATTTTTAAAGTGAATTAATTATACTAAAATATTAGGCGCCCATAACCTTGAGGAGATGTTTTACTAGTGCTTTCAACCTCACAAATCATCTCGTCCTGCTCTGACTAATAATAACTGTTAGTCACGCTACCAGGATCACAGTTTCGAAGAGATTTAAGAACGCTCAGCCGAACTCATTCAACCCCTGTGGAGACTGCGAAAGCTGCGAATTACGTTCGTCGCAACAAGTATTTCATCGTTCAAGTACCAGGAGAATATAAATGGACAAAAGTGATTTGCGTTAATGAGCAGGACATTCATCTGTGCGACGAAGATAAAAACTCGCGTGAGTAATCCATACAGCTATAACACAGCAGCTGCGCAAATTAGACCGTATGCTGATTATTTTGTAGAAAAGGTTGAATATAGGAATCACCTGCTAAGGAATCTATGCAACAAAATGGAGAAGTTAACGAGAGATACGCACTACCCAATTCATTTTAGAAAACTTATTACAAAACAGCGTATTATGCGCATTCGATCAGCAATACCTAAATGCAGCAAGAAATACCATAACTCTTCAGAAGATTTAGATTTTTGCACCCAGAAACTTTTTGAGGACATCCAGGTTGTACATTTGCACGCATTTGGTGACCACACCAAATGTAAAAGTCATTTCTGTACAAATCCGCAAAATTGCGATAATATGCCGCACGATTTTTTTTTAAGTTCCATATGGCAAAGGATATGTTTTTTTATAAATAATATTGCAGGCCATTCAAGAAGTCTCGTTCATGATGTAGACAGTAAGTAATATTGTAGAAAGTTTTCATAGTGTGGTGGTCAAAGTGGATGGGAAAAGAGTGAATTTCTCATCTCACCGTGGATATCAAACTCGGTGTACCGCATCTGCTGTAAACTTTAACACTAAGAGAAAACCTGTTTATTTTCTATATAAAACAATTGTAGGGCAAAGTCCTACGGGTAAAATGTGTGCTTTGGATAACAAATATCACAAAAGGAGATGATCAATCAATCAATCACGATGATTGATTGATTGATTGAATAAATAAAGAATATTGAGAGCAGTGTACTAAGCCGGATGTGAGTGATACTGTTTTTCAAGAAATGAAAAAGAATTTTTTGAGCAACTTACAAAGAAGTGAAGAAGAAAGACGAAAAATTGAGAGGTCAACAGTTCTACAAAGCGAATCGAGTGAATGGTTAGAACTTCGCCGCACCTTGTTGACCGCTTCAAACTTTGGGAGGGTAATTAAAATTAGGGCTGATACTAGTTGCACCATTATAGAAAAACAGCTACTTTATAAACTGAACATTGATGTAGCGCCTGTTCGCTATGGGAAAGAAAAAAAGAAGCATTGGATCAGCTCTGTGTTCAAGAAGGAGTAGAAATCAGTCCATGTGGGCTGTTTATATATCCTGAGATTCCGTATCTAGGAGCTACTCCAGATGGGATTGGAGAAGATATGATAGTTGAGATAATGTCCAATATCGGCGCACAAGATGGGTGTAGATTTGGCAATATCGACAAAAAAAAATTTTGGATTAAAGAAAAATCTGGCGAATTTAAAATAAATCAACAACATAATTGGTATTACCAAGTCCAAGGTCAATTACACGTAACGCGTCGAGCAAAATGTTTAAAACGTATATTAGGCAAAACCTACTTCTTCATAAATTGTAATATATTGACAATTGTATACTTCCTTAATCGTTGGTCACTTTTACTTCAACAACAAATTCAAATGTAATGACAGAATCATCAAGGTCCTTGAACCATGTAATTGCCTTAATTTGATTTAAAATAGGTTATTAATTCTTGTGTTATACCCCGTTTTCCAATTACAGCACTAGAGCGCATTATGCGGCTTAATGCTTAACGTTGAATGTTTCAACTACAGCAACGCTTCGCACAATCGAGCACTCTTAAAAGTAATGCGCGTGAATTGATGCGTGCAATCGATGCCAACTGTGACAGAAAATTAACAAGTGTTTTCCCCTTAAGGTTGGCATTGATCGAAATGTTTTGTTTATATATTATCGTTAAGGTTGATGTTCCGACCGTCCCTCCATACATTTTTGATTACCTCTAAACACTTAACACAGACACTATTTCTTTAAAACTAATCATTTTATCACTTCTCTATAATGAAATGTGTGCGCGTTCGACCTTTTTAATCAATAATTTACAATATTTACTTAGAAAAACAACAGTAAAATACCGGAAAAATTTGACACTTCTACAGTAGTGTGCGTGACTTTTGCCAAGCGAAACACGACATAAAGCACGACATCTAGCGCATAGACTATATACTTATTACAGATCTAGCGCGTCAATGTCTAAACGAAAGGCGATGTTTAGACATTGACGCGCTAGATGTCGTGCATTCGCGTTCGTTATCTTATGCATAATGAGCATAATTCTAATAAATCAAAGTTCTGTGTAAAAATTGAGTAATTTCATTTCCAATCGTTCAAAGAAAATAACAATAAAATAAAATAAAACTAATGACCTTAGAAACTATGTTTTTTTTTATTTATTACTCATTATTGTTCGTCCGTCGTAGGTCTGTAAACTGTATTGTACACTGAAGGTAAATGGTACTGTAGGTACTTTAGTTCGGCGTCGTCGCTCGTCGGTTTGATATAAAATTACATTCTTGATTTCATTGACACGCGCTATGATTTGCGCGCGGAATTTCTTGTGTTGTGAATTTATTTTTGTATGCTATGCATTTTAATTGATTCAAATTGCAATGTTTCTCTAGTATGCATTTGAGACTATATTGTAAATTGTAATAATTGATCGTGGGTATAGTAATTAATTATTCTAATAACGCAATTAGTAATATATGTATTTTCGGTGGGATTCAAAACAAAAAATTGGCCCGTGATTTTTATGAAATTTCACCACATTGCAAATCACATCAATCATAGTTCATACACATGTATGACGAAAGTGATTAGTATTGTGGCTAACATTGACTCATCAGTTCATCACTGAAACCAGTGATAAATCAGTACCTATATCATATTGTGTTTGAATATTTTTAAACAATGATATAAGTATACAATTATTATAAATCGGTAAACTATCAAAGTAATCACAAACTTGCAAACATTGGTAAAATGTCCAGTAGTTTATGAGCCTATTCATTACAATCAAACAAACAAACAAAGTTTTCCTCTTTATAATATTAGTGTAGACAAACACTATGAATACGATCACGAATGCAAATTCGGGGATTTTCTAATTATTGCTAAATAATAATTGAATTCGTTTTGAAATACTCTATAATTTTTAGTGTATAAATAGACATTTATAATGTGGTGCTCATTTTTTTTGTACTGCTAACGCTATTGTAGGTACCTATTTTCGTTGTTTTATTTCAAGTGAACACGGCCATACAATTTTGTCACGAGCCGCCTATGATTGTAGGTACTTTTGTTAGGCTCCTTCGTCGTCCGCGTCGGCTCGAAAGTTCTTGATTTCATTGTCACGCGCTATGATTTGCGCGCGGATTTTCTTGTGTTGTGAATTTATTTTTGTATTATTATTATTTTTTATATATTTTTTTATTTTATTGATTCAAATAAAATATTTCACTAGTATGCATTTGAGACTATATTGTATTATGTATAATTTATCGTAGGTATAGTTATTCTTATAACGCAGTTATATTTTCGGTGGGACAATTTGACCCGTGATTTTTCTGAAATATCACCACGTTGCAAATCACATCAATCATACACACGTATGACGAAAGTATAGTGGCTATAATTGACTCATCAGTTCATCACTGAAACCAGTGATAAATCAGTACATATATCATATTTTATTGTGTTTGAATATTTTTTAAACAACGATATATACAATATTATTATAAATCGGTAAACTACCAAAGTACTTCCGAATTTTCAGACAGACAAACAAGTAGTTTGAACACGCAGTTTTCTTATACTAGTAGCAAAAATCAAAACCATAATATTATGTTTCCCTACTATATTTTACTAAAAGTCGAGTGCGTCGAAATCGTAAATAATAATATGTTTTTCACCTTCCTGGTTATTTTCCCATAGTAAATAGTGTTTTAGGTTTGTTGTTGTAGGTAGGAATAATAATAATTATTCTTACATGTTGGTTATGAAATGTATATTGAAATAATTTACTTTTACAAATCATTAGTGATATAAGTTTTGAGTGAAAATGCTTGGATCAGCATAATATTATATGGTACTTCAAATACATGTTTTGATAAAAAAAACAATAGTGTAATAAAATAAAACTGCGTTTTATTGTAATCAATGTTGACAATTTTAAATTCCAAAATTATTGATCAATAAAATAGTTTACACCAACAAATATAACTTTTATTTTTATAACAATCGTTCATAATATAAACCGTAGCAGGTGGCGTTTTGAAGTTCTGTCTACTCATACAGAAAAATGGAAAACTTGTTTTTTTTGTAAACAATTTATTACTCATGTTGTTTGGCAACTCGAAGCGTGGTCGTCCGTCGTAGGTACTTTTGTTCGGCGTCGCGTCGTCGTCCGCGTCGGCTTGATATAAAACATTCTTGATTTCATTGACACGCGCTATGATTTGCGCGCGGAATTTCTTGTGTTGTGAATTTATTTTTGTATGCTATGCATTTTAATTGAATCAAATTGCAATATTTCTCTAGTATGCATTTGAGACTATATTGTAATAATTGATCGTGGGTAGGTATAGTAATTAATTATTCTAATAACGCAATTATATTTTCGGTGGGATTCAAAACAAAAAATTGGCCCGTGATTTTTATGAAATTTCACCACATTGCAAATTATATATTATACAATTACAATTACAATTATTATAAATCGGTAAACTATCAAAGTAATTACAAACTTGCAAAATATGCTTTTCCGAATTTTCAGACAGACACACAATTTTATTAGTTTGTTTTAGCAAAGTAGGTACCTATACCTATACGCTTACGTCGCGCGTCGCGTCGTCGAAAACGGTGCGCCCAGAAACAAACATACCTAATTCAGTTACAATCCTTTTTTTGTTCCGTAATTTATTGTATTTATTCTAATACGATTTTTTTTATTCGTCGGCCAGTTCTACTAGGTATAAAAAGATAAAATTGAAATATAATTATTGTAGCGACAGCCATATTATGTTACTATGTTTTCGTAAATATGTTTTTCACCTTCCTGGTTATTTTCACATAATCTTATCTTCTTATATATAAAAATGAATCGCAAAATGTGTTGGTAAGCGCATAACTCGAGAACGGCTGAACCGATTTCGATCATTCTTTTTTTATTATATTCCTTGAAGTACGAGGATGGTTTTTATGTAGAGAAAACGTAAATATTATGTACCACGGGCGAAGCCGGGGCGGACCGCTAGTATATATATATAAATGAATCGCAAAATGTGTTGGTAAGCGCATAACTCGAGAACGGCTGAACCGATTTCGATAATTCTTTTTTTATTATATTCCTTGAAGTACGAGGATGGTTCTTATGTAGAGAAAACGTAAACATGTACCACGGGCGAAGCCGGGGCGGACCGCTAGTCTTATATATAAAAATGAATCGCAAAATGTGTTGGTAAGCGCATAACTCGAGAACGGCTGAACCGATTTCGATAATTCTTTTTTTATTATATCCCTTGAAGTACGAGGATGGTTCTTATAGCTAGAGAGCTAGTTAGTTTAGTTTTAGTGCAGTGGCAGTGTAAATGTTGTTGTTGAGGTTATGTAAATTTAACACTTTAGTTAACTACCAAGATATAAAGAAATGAGGATAGGACACAATAACTATTGGTTGAGGTATTTATAAACTCATAATATACTTTTAAAAAAATCACGTTTTAATAAATTTCTAGAATTAAATTAGAACAGCTGATTCAAAATAGCCTAAAAAATCTTAATAATAATAATTACGCTTCACAGCAAGAAGAAATGTACCATATGTACCCGCACAAAGTCGATATTGTGTTGCCTACCGTTCGACTCAATGGCTAGGGTTGTAACTACCTTTAATAATTATTACCAAACTAATAAACCGAGTGATGCGAAATAACCATAATTCTTTTAGAGTTTGATAAAGTGATCAGGCAGGTATTTTCTTTAATCCTCTGAATTCTCGGTTACTAAATTGTATCGTTGAAATTATTCTTAATCGCGTAAATTTAATAAATAATCATATGGAAAACACTTTTCATTTGTTTTTTTACTTTCACGCCCAACTACTATACAATAATTACGTTGTTTCGGTATTTTGACGAGAAAACGCAGGAAACATCCGTTGTATCATTTTAGATAGATTGTATATTTTGTATCTGTAGAATTGAAATCAAAGCTATGTATATGTTGTCTCCATTCTTTTCTTATCGGATTGTTGATCCCAATGCGAATGCGTCACTTAAATTTTATAAAAGACAATTAAGAACATCAAAAATAAAGTGATACGTAAATATTTCACAGTGCAATATATTATGTAATTAATAATAATTATATATTTATGAAAAAATAATTACATCAGATTTAATAATAGCAATTGTTTTGAATGTACATAATATGAATAAATGATTACATCATAATAGTAATAATCACAATTGTTTTATTTCCCATTTGTTGCAACCCTAGCATATTTTCATGTAGCAGCAGAAGTACCTACACTGGCGGCGCGGCGGCATCGTGCGACATCAAAGGCATTGCCTTACTAGGTAAGTTTATAATGACTCATTTCTTTTATTATATAATTTACGTTTTACTTTTACAGAATCCGATTCAATGGATTATGAAGACGAGTCACACAACGCCATACGATAGTGATGATGAATGAACATTTCAATAAATGCATGCGTGTTTTTTTATGTTGTTTTGTAATTGTTAATTGTTTCTTAAATAAAGAAATAAACTAAATATTTAAATGATGATTTGTTATTTGCAACACAACTTTATATTTGAGATTCTTTACAAATGTATATTTAGTTTTGTATCATCAAATTTATAAATTTTATTCCATAGTTTTCAAAATTAAATGTAAATGACCATAAAGTAAATCATTGATGTAAGGTCAGGGAACGTAATACATATATACATCTGACCATGTAGAAGCTAAGTCTTGTTGACTGCTGAAGTCTGTAAAGTTTTGTTGTCTGCTGAAGTCTGTACGCAATGAAAATGTCTGCTGTTTCGAAAATAAGTTTTTAAGACCCTAATAAATAAAATATATGAATGGCAGATCTGGTCAAATACTTTCAAAATTGTATTTTTTTCAGCACTTTCATAAGTGTCTGCCAGAATGTTATCCGCGTGATAATGGTCTGCCATTGTTATTTTCCGATAGTAATAATAATCTATTTTCAAATATCAAAATGGCAGACGTGGTCAAATGGTTTCAAAGTTCGCCAAAAATTTCCACCTGTCTTACCTAAGCGCGCGCCCCGTCCACCACTCTGGGCTTAGTGACTCCTCATCTCATGTATAGTAGGTATAGGGGAATCAACACACAAAAATCCAGGTCTGGTCAAATACATACAGGTAGCTTTGCGCTAGCTCTCTAGCTATTACTTCTTATGGAGAGAAAACGTAAACATGTACCACGGGCGAAGCCGGGGCGGACCGCTAGTAAATAATAAAATAATAAATAGTGTATTAGATTTGTTATTGTATCTTGTATACCTACGAATAATTATTCTTACGTCTTGTTGGGAAATGTTCAAATACCTACCTATTGAAATAATTTACTGTTACAAATCATTAGTGTTATTAGTTTTGAGTGAATAGGCATGGATCAGAAATTCAGAATATAATATGCTACTAACTACTCAAATACATACATGTTTACACAACAAACACCACTGACCTCTATAACTATAAGTTATAGAGGTCAGTGACCGTCAGTGACAAACACTATGGATACCTACGCTCGCGAATGCAAATTCGGTGATTTACTAATTATTGATACCTAGTCATTGAATTCGTTTTGAAATAGCCTGTACTTTGTAATTTTTAGTGTTATAGACATTTATAAAATGTGGTGCTCATTTTTTTGTAATAAATCATCCCGAACGCTATTGTATTTTCGTTGTTTTATTTCAAGTGAACACCTATACAATTTTGTCACGAGCCGCCTCTGGCCTCTGGGTGAAATAAACAAGTCAAATGATTTTTGTTCTAATTGTATTTTGGTAGTAGTTTGTTTAGAATTTACATTACCATTGTTTAATTTTTATTTTGTATTTGCAGTAAAATAAAAAGATGAAAAACTTCATTAGGTATATTGTACGACACCTCACTCTGAATCGCGCTAGCGAAATTTTTTCGTTACAGAGCACATATACAACTTTCGGACAATCTTCATTGAGGCCGGCCGGCAAATCGAGTATGTCGAGAAACTTCACTTATTCGATGGAGGTATTCTACCTTCCTTCCTCCACAGTTGTGGGACCCCGACGTGCATTGAACACGCAGCTTTCTGATACTAGTAGCTAAAATCAAAACCACAGATATGTCTGTGATCAAAACCATAATAATATTTTTACCTATTATTTTACTAAAAGTCGAGTGCATCGAAATCGTAAATATGTTTTTCACCTTCCTGGTTTTTTTTCCATAGTAAATAGTGTTTTTGATTTGTTGTTGTATGAATAATTATTCTTACTTGTTGGTTATGAAATGTATTTTGAAATAATTTACTTTTACAAATCATTAGTGATATTAGTTTTGAGTGAAAATGCTTGGATCAGCATAATATCATATTTGCTACTTCAAATACATGTTTTGATAAAAAAAAAACAATAATGTAATGTAGGTAATAAAATAAAACTGCGTTTTATTGTAGGTAATCAATTTTGACATTATTTATTTCCCAAAATTACAATAAAATAGTTTACGCCAACAAATATAACTTTTATTTTTATAACAATCCTACTTCCTACTAATGCGAAAGTTCATACATGTTTCAAAAGAAAAACTTTTACTTTTACTATTATTTCAATTTATCCGGTTTAATTAAGACTTAATATTGATACATATGATCATTATAAATACAAATAGGAATTAACAATATAACGAATACGTGGCACAACTAAAATTTTACCGATACCACCCGTGGTCATTCTCCTTTGTGGGTCATTTGTAACAGGATGGCGGTTCTACAGCGAAAAAAGAAAAATGATGGTCAGAACGCTGATACCGGATACCTTAAGATACTGTAATATAAAATATTACTAGATTAGATAAAATATTATAGGTAGTATCTTCACCGTGTGTGACGCGCTTTACATTCACGCCATCTAGAGTTAAATCTTTATCATTTTTGTATACGTCTGTGTGTGTAAACGACTCTGTATGCAATGACAGATGTTAAAACGCATAATTTTACCGAATTGGGTGGATTTTAAGGCAATGATATAACATATTTCAATAAAATATAATATTCAGTAACCGCCATGACTATTCCTAGGTTTGATGACTATTCCAATTACGCAAAAACTCAAATAAACTAGAAATGTAGAATTCAGCGCCATCTAGCGGGATATTGGCTGGGAACAGATCGTTGCAATCACCTTAATAATATTATTAATTGTTGGAAAAAATTTTAAAACTTTCGTTTCATTGTAGTTTTTTCGAAATAATCAATGTTAATTCAAATTGTGTTAAAAAATAAATATAAGTATGGATGAAGGTACAAACATTGACTTTTTTTTATATTTCACATTTAAAATGTGAATACAATTTCATTTTAGAATTCGAATCTACAAACAAATTTGTTTACAGGAATATACTTTTGTAAACATTGCAATGGCTTGATCGAATCATTTAATGAAGCAGGCAATCAATGTTTTCGTGGAAAAAAATATATTTATCAAGATGAAGAAGACAACTCAATCTTATTTGTTCATAATTACGATAATGAAAATAAAGAAAACCATGAAAAGCAAGTGTTTAACAACGAAGAGTCTGAAGTTAATAATTCTTTATTATCAGGTACAAATAGTTCTTATTGAAATAATATTTAATGTCTTACAATATAATATAGAATGGCTTTCATTAATATATTTACACATTAATGAGGTTATTGCTAAATGAATATTTTTTTTTTCAACAGTCAACACTGAACTTAGCGCAACCTGCTGGTGCATTTGAAAACTATTCACGTTCCAATTAAGCATCAGCATAATACGGCATTGTGCGCCACTGAGTCGCATTATGCTCTGTAATTGGAAAATTACCATATATTGTTGTTTTTACAGTAAAATTGTCTTCTGGTAAAATTTGTATACTTTTATGCATTATTTAGGTACGTAAACTTTAGTCACACTCCGGACATTCTCAAAATTATCGTTTTGACAGTCACACTGTAAAACTGCAAATGTGTGTGTTAACGCTTTATGGTTGGCACATTTGTGACTAGCGTAAAGAAATTCGCGTTTTTCTAATGAAATACATCCGTAAACAGCACAATATCTAACCATTTTCTACGAAAAACGACAATCACAAATCCAAAATAATAAAATTACTTTAGGTCAATTTGATTAATGTTGTCAATCTTCGTTGCGTATCGTCCTTGCGGAAAAATGCGGGCCATTTATAGCGTGATCGTGCGGGGTGAGGTAAGTGTTTAATTTTGGCGGGAGGCGGAGAGTGTCCGTTCTGTAGCGTTTAGCTACTATTATGTATTCTGTGCTTCTATTTAGTCTATTTCAGGCACCAGTTTCTCACAACGTTATCCTCTGTAATTTGTGTAGTATAATTGAGTTTTGTAACCTTTTAATGTTGTGACAACCAAATAAAGATGATTTTATTTATATTTATTTATTTAACTGTCTACATCAATTAGGCAGTTGTGTAGAATCGCAGTACATTCTTATTACGTTCGATATTTAACCCGGCCTCGCGAGTAATTTCTAAAAATATATACTTACTAGCGGTCCGCCCCGACTTCGCCCGTGGTATCTACATGTTTAAACTATCCTATCTCTCAAGTTGGATCGAACTGAACATGGTGTGCGAATTTTATTATAATCGGTTAAGTGGTTAAGTGCCGATTTTTCAATGCTTGGATAAAACTTATACGTCCAATAAAGTATTACACGATAATATTAAAATGTCACCTGTAAACTGTCAAATACGGGCAATTAGAATACGTTTTTAAAATGGTAGTTTTATACATTATTCGACGAATAAGTTTTATCCAAGCATTGAAAAATCGGCTCTTAGGAGTCCATTGAGGACAAACATTGTGACACGAGATTTATATATATTAAGATTACACTAATTTAGAATACATTGTAATAACTAACAAATGAATAAAAACATACCCAAAGAAGGATAGATCAGTTTCAATTGTGGTGGCGTTGACAAAGTTTGCGCCTGATCCTTGATTTTCGTGAAGTGATGCAAGAAATCGCCTGTCAGCCATAACTGAAAGTAAAATCCTTATGATTATAAATTTAAATTTATAAAGAATAGAAAAAAATCGATCACTCAGCGGGACTCGAACCCGCATCGTTTCGCGCCATTCCGGGGCGGATACCTGACCAACTCAGCCACTCGTGACCCGCCAGAGCGATCGAATTTATTCTATTCTTTCAGTTTTATGTGTCTAAGGGACACACCGCGCGCCATCTATTGAGGTGATAAACAACACCATCTCAACCAATATGAAACACTTTTCAGTGAATACAATATTGTAACGATGGAACACGACCTTTTTTGTTAAAATTGATATTTTTTTGTTTTATGGCATTCAAATGCTTTATAAATATAAATTTATAAATCCTTATGATTAATTTGTTTTTAAATACAAAAAATAATTATACATTATCACTTTCTGAACGTCAACTTAAATCTATACTAATATTATAAAGCTGAAGAGTTTGTTTGTTTGAACGCGCTAATCTCAGGAACTAGTGGTCCGATTTGAAAAATTCTTTCGGTGTTAGATAGCCCATTTATCGAGGAAGGCTATAGGCTATATATCATCACGCCAAGACCAACAGGAGCGGAGCAATGCGGGTAAAACCGGCGGGGCACAGCTAGTATGTATACAATCTGATCAAGTAACACTACAATAGCGAGTGACTAATCTTTGTCAATAACTTTCGTATGCAGTATTGCTGTCAAAACTGTCTGTCACTCGGTATATCAATGTCAATGTGTGCCTAAGGCATCTCATCAAAAAAATAACTATAATATAAATCTCTATATATAAAAATGAATCCTCCCATGGTCACGGCATCACGCGCGTACGGCTGGACCGATTTCGATAATTCTTTTTTCATAATATTCCTTGAAGTACGAGGATGGTTCTTATGAAGAGAAAACGTAAACATGTACCACGGGCGAAGCCGGGGCGGACCGCTAGTAAAAATATATTTATTGACAAAAATCATCAAATACAATGCACTGACTATTGACTATTTCAGTTTAGTTTTAAAAAAAAAGACGGGTTGCACTGGGGGAGTGCCGGCAGAAGTGAAAACTTGATTATTAACGTTGAGCATGTTTGATATTTTGGAATGGTATCCGTCTTACGCTTTTTCGATCAGGTCACGTGTCCTGACGCGAGTTTAAGACTTTATACCCATTACAGAAAAAGTGCTCAACGCTGCTAAAGAAGTTTTCACTTCAAAAAAATTATCTACCTTAGGCTCCTTCCCATAGCTGCCCAAGCTGCTAGCTTGCGCGATCAGCGGCCAGTCCTTGTTCTCAGCGCGCTGTACACAGCAATGCTGTCTCAGCAGCGATCCGACCCGTGTGAGAGCCCAGTCCGTGTCGAAGTGCGAGCCCGGCGCTGAGGCAACTAGGAACACGCTGAGAAACACGAAAAATTAGCAAAAAAGCCGAAAAAAATGATTAAAATCTGCTTAGAAACGCTCTAAAGTAGAAAAAAAGCGCTGTAAAATTGACAAAAACATAAAAAAAACACTTAAAATACAAAAGATCTGTAATAACAATCTTCTAGCCCATGAAACAACGCTAAAAATTACGACTAAAGTTAGTCAAGCCAATAAAGACAGTTCTCAGCGCGCTGTACACAGCAATGCTGTCTCTAAATTATAAAAAGAGACTAACTTATCGTCCGCGGCTTCGCCCGCTTTGTCTAAAACCTAATAAATTATATACTAAAACCTTCCTCTTGAATCACTTTATCTATAAAAAAAACCGCATCAAAATCCGTTGCGTAGTTTTAAAGATTTAAGCATACATAGGAACATAGGGACAGAGAAAGCGACTTTGTTTTATACTATGTAGTGATGCTATAGTAGAGCCATTTTAATAGGCAACATTTGACAGTTCAACAAAATTCAACAACGTAACCTAGTAACGACAACATAGAATAACATGATATTTCGTTTTGTTAGAACTGCACATTTGCTTAACTTTTTTCAATTACGATCACATATTTATAATAATAATGACCGATACAAGTAATTTTAAGATTTCATTTTACTGATAAACCATTCTAAACATAATAAACAATTTCTGAATTGAAGAACTGACGTCGCTACAATTTTGTGTCAATAAACCTTTTTTCTTTTTAAATACCAGAGACGTTACTCTAAAAATCGAAATCTGACATCTAGAATCGAATGCATTGATTACTTGTGAATAAAAATCATCATAAATTAATAAATTCGATTGACAAATGTTTAAAATCCGTATCGATTAATTCACTTTAATCGATGTTTTTAAGCAGGTTACCTCTCTTCGAAGATAAAATTGATAGACGTCAAATGTTGCCTATTAAATTGGCTCGACTATAGATACAATATTAAAACAATAAATATATATAAACAGTTTATATAATAATATATAAACAGAAAGAAGTTTGAAATTGTTTGTGACTGACAAGCTATCCCAAGCTAATAGTCTGGTTCACATGTACTTTTTTAATAGCATCTATACGAAAATTACGACCAAGGTATCAATCGATTCGTATTTTTACCTAGAAAGTTTAAGGAAAAGTTCGAAAAGGCGCCGATAAAAATTACCAAATTTATAAACAATTAAGTGAAAAAATGGGGCTTTAGTTCTTTTCTCGGAAAATTTTATCTCGGAAAATTTTTCAAAATTTTGGAAATTTGAAAAAAGATTTGAAAATGAAGATCAATGAATTTGCGTAAAATATGTGAACCAGACTATAACTTAAGTAGGTAGTTATGTAAAGTGTAAAAGCACAAGCACAAAAGTTTTTCAAAAAGAGAATTTTGATTGTACTGAAAAGTTACAATCAAAATTCTCATATACACTAAAATACATAAAAAAAATACTCACTTAATATGCGAGAAATCGCATCTTTTTACCCTATCCATATAATATGTCAATTGGGGTAAGTGATAGTGGCCCAAATATCGAATAAGGGACCGTTTGAACATTGTTGGGGACTCCCCGTCGTGGGGCATAGCCTCCGGGGGCAGTTGGGGGCACCGGGGGCTGAACCAGAGCCTGGAAAAAACACGATTTTATTAGTCTCACCAAAAAGAGCCTGAGTACCGAGCACACGTGTCAGAAGCGAAACTTCTTTCGCAAGATTCAAAGATACCAAAATCGTCACCTGGCGTGCGGTATCTCCATGACGTGACCTTGAAATTTTACTCTCAACGCGCCTAAGGAAGTTTCACTTCAAAAATTATTACAAATTAAAACTACAGTTAGCTAAATAATTGCAACTGTCAAATAATAGCAGATAAAAAATTGAAATAAAATAATTTTTCTTTTAAGTTACATCAAAAATCAAATTCGGTTCAGTAGTTTTGGAGTCCATCGCTGACAAACAACGTGTCACGTACTTTTTATATATAAAGATTTAAAAAAATCTCACCCCTGTGTTCTGTTCTCCCAATCGTCGATGTACAAATTTGCCGTCGAAATAACGACCCGTGTGGAACCGTCTTCATAGCTCAGGACCATCATTTTCCTAGAAATATAAAAAATATATATATTTTATATCCATACTAATATTATTATAAATGCGAAAGTAACTCTGTCTGTCTGTCTGTTACTCAATCACGCCTTAACTACTGAACCCAATTGGCATGAAATTTGGTATAGAGATATTTTGATACCCGAGAAAGGACATAGGATAGGTTTTATCCCGGAAATCCTACGGGAACGGGTTTTTCTTTGAAAACGCGGGCGAAGCCGCGGGCGGAAAGCTAGTAGATAATTATAAATGTAAAATAATGTCTGCATTTGATTAATTTTTTACTCTTACTTGTGAAAATTATAGAAAAATAACATGCCTTTTTTATTTATAAACATACAGAAAAAAAAAATTCTTTATATTATTTTTACACAGTGAGAAAATTAGGTTAAAAACATATGCCTTGTTTTAAAAGTCGGTTATGAATAAAAATCTATCATCTCCTAGTTTTTGTGCCCGGCTTCGCTCGCGTTCCAATTGAAACAAATAATTTTTATTATAATCGGTCCAGCCGTTTAGGAGACACAAACACATGCACAGAAGAAATATTTATATCATAATAATTAATCGCCAAACTCGAAAACGGCTGAACCGTTTTTTATAATATTCTTTGAAGTATGAGGATGGTTCTTATGGAGAGAAAACGGGATGTACCACGGGCGAAGCCGGGGCGAACCGCTAGTATTTAAATAAAGATAAAACCCAATACTTACGTATGGTGCTTAGCGAACGGCGTTGCCATGGTAACGAGATGGGTTTCCACATGTGGTTTCTTTTGGCTCAAAGTTTTCATGTCTGGACTATCATCTCCATATAGTATTGTTAGCTTTTTCGCGCTGAAAATAAATAAATAAATAATAAATGACTCATCTCTTAGTTTAAATTATAAAAAATGAAGATATAAATAACTTATCTCATATCTGTTCGTTAAAATCTATACTAGCAAAAACTGAAGAGTTTGTTTGTTTATACGCGCTAATCTCAGGAACTACTGGTCCGATTTGAAAAATTCTTTTGGTGTTAGATAGCCCATTTATGGAATGATAGACTATCTAACACCAAAAGAATTTTTCAAATCGAATGATGATACGAGGAATGCTGTAGGAATACAGGCTATATCATCCCGCTAAGACCAACAGGAGCAGAGCAATGCGGCTGAAACCGCGGAGCACAGCTAGTCACTACATAGTATAAAACAAAGTCGCTTTCTCTGTCCCTAATCCCTATGTCCCTTTGCTTTAATTTTAAAACTAAACAACGGATTTTTATGCGGTTTTTTTAAATAGATAGAGTGATTCAAGAGGAAGGTTTTAGTATATAATTTACTAGCGGTCCGCCCCGGCTTCGCCCGTGGTACATATTTACGTTTTCTCTACGTAAAAACCATCCTCGTACTTCAAGGAATATAATAAAAAAAGAATTATCGAAATCGGTTCAGCCGTTCTCGAGTTATGCGCTTACCAACACATTTTGCGATTCATTTTTATATATAAGATTAAGTTTTAGACAAAGCGGGCGAAGCTGCGAGCGGAAAGCTAGTATATTATAAATGCAAAAGTGCTCCATCTGTCTGTCTGTCTGTCTTCTTCACGCCTCAACCAATTAACCGTTTTGGATACCTACAATTTGGTAGAAATAACTTGAGATCTAAGAAAGAATAGGTTTGTACACATTATTTCCTATTAGCTGTACTTTGTGTGTCTCTATTTATTTTGTGTGTGCAATAAATAATTAAATAAATAAATAAATACATAAGAATAGGTTTTATGACGGAAATTTCACAGGAACGGGACCTATGCGGGATTTCGTTTGATTTCGCGGGCGTATTGTTTTTATCACTGAGCGGCAATCCTTTTAGTTAAGTCTTTTTAAGTCATTATTTAAGGAAAAATTTATAAAAAATATTATTAATTATTGATACTACAGATATAAGAAATATCCGTAAATACCTGTTTACCTGTAGCCTGCGAAATAGTACTGAGCGAGTAACCAACTGGGGTCCACCATGAAATTGATTTGGAGCGAGCATTTTAGTTCACCGAGGCTGGAATCTAGGATTTCTGTAACAAATTATAGCAGTGTTTATATATACAAGCTAAATGTTCCTAATCCATAAGAAATATTAGAATAAAAGTAACCTAAGTTACTCCATATTACATCAGCTATCTGTCAATCAAAGTCCCGTCAAAATCGGTCCAGCCGTTCCAGAGATTGATTTTATATGTCTACCTTCAACAATAAAATAATAATCGACTCAAGATAATAATTAACACAACTAAACACAACCAAAACGATCGTTACGTCCGAGAGCCAAACAAAAAGTGTGTCAAATCCACTGTTCAGCTCATTTTTATAACCACCCACTCGGTACGGGTTGCCAGTTGAGAAATAATTTATAACAATAATTTTTTTTTTATGTATGCGTAAATACAATCTGTTCATAGAACATTCAGCACTTGGTTATGAATGTATTGATAACATATAATAAACTAGCGGTCCGCCCCGGCTTCGCCCGTGGTACCTACATGTTCACGTTTTTTTTTTCACAAGAACCATCCTCGTACTTCAAGCAATAGATTCCACAGCGCACGCGATGACAGAATTTTTTACACCTTGAGTTACATTATTGCATTTTTGGTAAGGATCTCTATTTTTTTGAAAATGCAATATAGCCTATGTTGCTCAGTGAAGATGCAGCTTTCTAATGGTGAAAGAATTTTTGAAACCGGTCCAGTAGTTTATGCGTGAAAACCATACATACACATACATAATTACAAACCTTTCCTCTTTATAATCTTAATATATATAAATCTCGTGTCACAATGTTTGTCCTCAATGGACTCCTAAACCACTTAACCGATTATAATAAAATTTGCACACCATGTGCAGTTCGATCCAACTTGAGAGATAGGATAGTTTAAACATGTAGGTACCACGGGCGAAGCCGGGGCGGACCGCTAGTATTAGTATAGATATGAAAACCTTCGTACCTTGAAAAGTAATAGAATACGGTTGTGAATGCGTTTCCTTAGCATCGGTGATAGTTGTATAAAATATATGGTATGGTGCGCTGGCTTCATGTTTTTCCGCCATTTTCCCTTTTGGCGGGATCACCTTGAAATAATCCTGATATTTACGTGTAGGTGGTATTATCGGACGGTAGTCTGAATCTGGAAAAAATAATTTGTTCATAGGCAAAGCAACTATTGAATATTTTGAAGTGAAACTTCTTTAGACCCGTTGAGAGTAAAATCTCAATGTCACGTCAAGGCAATATCGTCGCGTTATGGAGTAAGGCGGCGTTTGTGGTATCTTTGAATCTTGCCAAAGAAGTTTCACTTCTGCCACGTGTGCTCGGCACACACGCTCGTTTTTTTTTATTTATTACAATCCCTATAATATTATTAATGTCAAAGTAATACTTTGACATTAATTATAATATAAATAGGGAAGTCTGTCTGTATCTTCTTCACCCCTAAACCACTGCACTGATTGGTATAAAATTTAGTACAAAGACAGATTGAGATTACATAGGCAAAGTTAGTAAGTAAAAAATTTTAATTAATTCAATCAAACAGCTATTCAAATTATTGAATCTATAATCTTTTAACTACTTGCCTAGGCAAGCAATTCAAACTTGGATGGTGATACAGCTTTGAGAAAAGGAATCAAAATTAAAAAAAACGTTTTGTGCTTGTTAATTAAATACATATTTACCTCTCACTTTATTGTCTTGTATTGGTGATTTATCTCTTTTATAATCTGTATTCGGTTTCTTCACTACTTCCTTACTTATCTGTGTTTCATTGATTTTACATTCATTTTTAATCTTTTCTTTATTTTGACTATCATTTTTAATCTGTGGTTCATTTTGAGTATAATTTTTAATCTGTGAATTACTTTCTTCTTTCTTTGTACTACTTGATTGTTCTGATCTGAAATCATTAAAAAAAACATGATTTTATTCAGAAATTTTAATTACTTATATTTTTTAGGTCAATATGTCACATGTTCTTCAATGATAATAGTGTTAAAAAAATGGGCCAACATATTATTCAATAAATAGTTCAATAAAGTTCATATCTATTGGTACTAATATGATATTATTAAAGCTAAAGAGTTTGTTTGAATGCGCTAATCTCAGAAACTGCTGGTCCTATTTGAAAATTTTGTGTCAGATAGCCCATTTATCGAGGAAGGCTATAGGCTATATATCATCATGCTACGCCAACCGGAGCGGAGCAATGCAGGTAAAACCGCAGGGCAAAGCTAGTTATTATATAAATTAAACGTATCAAACTTGACCGCCTCCTTGGTACAGTGGTTGACGCGTGAGCGTAGCACCGAGGGGTCCTGGGTTCGATTCCCGGTGGAGACGAAGAAAAAAAAATGTCTCGGTCTGGCAAGACACAGAAGGCTGATCACCTACTTGTGCCTAAAGAAAATCGATCAGTCAAACAGATGTATGCATAATGCATCTGCCCCTTACCCCACTAGGGGACACGGGACTTCACTTTTTTTTTACGCCAACAGGAGCAGAGCAATGCAGGTAAAACCGCAGGGCAAAGCTAGTTATTATATAAATTAAACATCATACTCACTCTGTACTATTGCCATTATTTTTCTTAGCAACATATAAATTCTTCTCGATAATAATATTCAACTGATCTACGATCATACTCTTTTGTAGCACCAATTTTTCAGGAATATCATAATCTCCATTACCGTTGTAATTATCTAATATTTCTTCCACTGAAAAAAGATATTGCTTATTAAATAAATTAGGTAATCTAGAGTAAATGTCTTACTTCATAATATTGAAATTATTTAAAATCGGTTGAGACAGACAGACAGACAGAGTTACATTCACATTTATAATATTAGTAGGGATGTATGATTGATACTAGTAGTTACATTTATGGATAAATCCATGTGCATCACCAAGTGACATCAAAATCTATTCATTAGTTGATAGGATAGGTTTTCGTATAAGAAATCATTTTTAAAGACATTTTGATAATTTATTATCTATACTAATATTATAAAGCTGAAGAGTTTGTTTGTTTGAATGCGCTAATCTCAGGAACTAATGGTCTAATTTGAAAAATTCTTTAGTTGTTGATAGCCCATTTATTGAGGAAGGCTATAGGCTACATAATATTATCATCATGCTTAGACCAACAGGAGTGGATCAATGCGGGTAAAACCACAGAACACAGCTAGTATGTGATAATGTATGTACTTACAATGTGGATGACTAAGCTCTCTAAAATGTGCTGGATTTAATCTATAACACTTTTCACCATATGTACATTCTCTTTTCATCCTTTTTGAACTTTGAGGATCTGTAAATTTAGTTAAGGAGGGTTGTATATCAAATGACACTAATATCACTACATAGTATAAAACAAAGTCGCTATCTGTCCCTATGTATGCTTAAGTCTTTCAAACTACGCAACGGATTTTGATGCGGTTTTTTTTAATAGATAGAGTGATTCAAGAGGAAGGTTTTAGTATATAATTTATTATGTTTTAGACAAAGCGGGCGAAGCCGCGGGCGGAAAGCTAGTAAATATATTACATAGTTTTAAGCTAATAAAGACTCATATTGTATGTCATAGTTACATTATTAAAGATTTCTATTAAATCATTGTAAGAATAAAGCATGAGTTGTATTCAAGTCGATGTCCGGCATTTATTTAGGACAAAAAAATAGTTTTGAAAAAATATCTAACAATGCAACAGATACATTTTATGTACTAAGTTTTTAAAACCTTTAACTTTCGTAGTAAGTTTCAAGACTTTAAATGATGAATAATACCTAACTTAGCTACAGTAAACTTGTAACTCCGTTTTCTTTAAAAGTTATGAACAAAACTTGATAAACAAATATGTTTACGAATTATACGTACCATTCACAGTGTTCATGCGCTTGTTTGACGGATTCATAATTAATACTTTATTAATAATAATTCAATTGCTTTTTTTCATCAGCAAACGGCATAGGAAATCCACAGAATGTGATTTATTTTGTATTTTAAAACTTTCCCATGCACTGATGAGTGATGACTGATGAAAATGAAATGTAAAAAAAACGTTACGTCAATGTGACCGGTCACCGGTGACGTTTGAAGTCATTCTGTCATTTTTGAAATATACGTTCCAATTTATGCAAATGGAACTCGGAACTATTGCGTGTGTTAACTATTTTAATAAAATAATTATTTTGAAATGTTATTATGAATAGTGAACGATATACAAAATACAACATTTTAAATGGGCCTTAATAAAATATGATAAAATGTCTTACTTAGCCGGTAATTTTCATTATCATTACTATGTTTAATTACAGGCGTTGCATCATAAATCATAATT
Source organism: Colias philodice (assembly GCF_061535455.1). Classification (NCBI taxonomy): domain Eukaryota; kingdom Metazoa; phylum Arthropoda; class Insecta; order Lepidoptera; family Pieridae; genus Colias; species Colias philodice. The sequence goes on along the minus strand of NC_143114.1, from coordinate 5,408,706 downwards.
ATAATTAAAACGTCTTATTTTAAAATTACATATCCAATAATTTAGGTGTTAATTCCCAATTATGTAATGGCGAGATGTTATAACTTAATATTTCGTTATTCTTTCCTCAGTAGAAAACATTAGATGTCGGTCACGTAAGCTATGTTTTTGTTACTCTGTTGTTACTATATTGGGTCAGGAATATACCGACAATGGTTTGTACCTGCAAAATATTAATCTATGGCATTTGAGATTAGACAATAAGAATCTCGAAATAAAATACAATATCTTTAGACATAAGTAATATAAAATTCTCACAATGTTAGTTACCATACTCCTCCGAAACGGCTGCACCGATCCTCATGAAATTTCGTATACATATCGGACAGTTCTGAAAATCGGCCAACATCTATTTTTGCCCGACTTCATTAGTACCTCTTATGTGATAAGATTTGCCCGACTTCATTCCTCTAAGTGATAATTAATAAGAGTAAGGCAGAACCTATACCGCGACAGCTAGTAAGTATATTTACATAAAAAATAAAAATAGCAGCGACATACGATGGGTCATTGGTAATTATTAATTTATTAATACACTGTATTTAAATCCTTAAATTTAAGAAAAGTTGTTCAGTTATTTACAGGGTCAAGGCGAACAAGAATGTAATGTTCGACTATTAGCGTAACTTACATGAAGATAATTGTTTTGATTGAAGATTGCTGTAAAAGTTGAATTAAAAATCTGAAAATGTTAACAAACTATGAAACTTTACTCATTAATAATTAATTAATTTAATTAATAATTAATGAGTAAAGGTTAATTTTCATCATCCACTATCGTTACACAGTGTGTGTTTTCAATTCCTAAAATACAATCAATACCTACCCACAATTAATTTTAACTATATATTATTATATCGTAGCATAATTTATTGTTTTAGTTATGCTGAAGTATGCTGTTCTTCCAAAAATATCGGATTCAGAATTATTGTCTGTTTGTATGTATATCCGGGCTTAACTTAAAAAGTACTGCAAGGATTTACTTCAGAGATAGCTTGAGACCTGAGGAAGGACAAAGAATAGGTTTTATTCCGGCAATTCCACTGGAACGGAAACTATGCGGGTTTTTCTTTGACTAAACGAACGAATCCGCTGGCGGCATGCTACCAGATAATAAGAATTTGTTCGGTTTGGTTCAATGCGCTAATCTAAGGTACTATGAGTCCGTTTTGAAAAATTATTTCAGTGTTAGATATCTATCGATTTATCGAGGAAGGCATAGAATTACATCGATTATAATATTATCATCACGTTAAGACCAATAAGAGCGGAGCAATGCAAGTAGAACCCCAAGCACGAATGTTAAATAGTTTGAATATTATTTCTGGAACAACGGGACCGATTTAAAAAAATATTTCGCTGTTGGAACAAAACTGAAGAGTTTGTTTGTATGAACGTGCCAATCTCAGGAACTACTGGTCCGATTTGAAAAATTCTTTCGGTGTTAGATAGCCCATTTACCGAGGAAGGCTATAGTTATAGTTTTAAAGATTTAAGCATACATAGGGACATAGGGACAGAAAAGGCGATTTTGTTTTATACTATGTAGTGAAGTGCATCAAACGATGCTAGTAACAACCCCTCAAAACGTCGCAACCATTGGATCAATCAAATATAATTAGTACAATATTGACTAACGCCGGGTTAGCAATAGCAGACATGTTATTATTCGCTCCAATAACTACGAAGAATCTATATATAGTAGGAATTTTTGTTAATTAATACAGTGTGTGAACGTCCTGTGTCGTGTTAAAATGCGGGTGAGTGTGACAAACGAACAGACGAAATATCTCGTTGTTGAGAATATTTTATTAATTAATTACCCAATACTACTTTTTAGGTTCCTACAGATAATGCATAATGGAAATATAAGTGTATAAATATGTACATAATTATATAACATACAGTAAAAATTGTATTTAAATAACAAATGAACGGCTATATCTACTTACTACATAATATAATACAACACAACTTACTTTTAAATGTATAAATTTATGAACTAAATGTAACTAGGTAAGGTCAGCCGAGGCAAGTGTGACATAAATTTAAATGGTACAAATTATTTTTTTAAATATTTCGTTACCGTAATAGTCCTATGCCGATATTTTAATTTTAATACATTAATTATTCATTTGTTCAATATTTTAACAATGATTTGTAATGTTCCTAGAAGTTTTGTGTGACATACGTAAGCAAAAAGAAAGGAAGGTTGGAGATTGACACACTTACCCCAGGAATGGGGCAAGTGTAACAGATAGCATTTTTATTTGTTCCTCTGGTTATTGTTGCTGGTCTCTTACTGAAATAATGAGATATTAAATATGTCAACTTAATTTATAATCTAATTCAATAACACGATAGTCTATTCTTGCTTGCAACAGATTTATATTCTAGAAGGGGTAAGTGTGACAGATTTTTCGAGGACTAGTGATGTGACAGTATGTTACACTTCCCCCGGGAAGGTTTAAGCATAATAAAACGTAAATATGTACTTATTAGTTAAATATTATATTTAATTAAAAAAAGTAACTATTACAATTGAAGCCATTTTCTTCTCAAAATCCTCTGAAAAAACTGTTGGTCTCCCATGAGATTTCGATTTTACACCACGAACACCATTTACGTGTGAAATTATAGTTGCTCTAGGAACATTGTAAACTCTGGATGCTTTCAAAGCTGTCATATGCTGCTCCCGTACTGCTTTGACTGCTTCGCGTAGAGTTTCTTGAGAGTATTTATCAGTAGCTTTTCTTTTATAGTATCGTACCATCTAAAACAAAAAAAATGTTTCAATTTTACTTTTAAAAAAATCGTTGTATAAATATATGCTGTCCCATCACTATCATGGTATCCTCATACAAAAGGGCTGGGGTAAGTGTGACTGTGTCACACTTTCCCATGTTAGGTTAGCGGGTGAGGTAAGTGTGACATTGCACATATGTCAAAGAATATCAGAAATTTGGGCACAGAAACATATAAAACTTCAAATACAAATCGTAATACTTTGTCGCTTACCTTTAACTCCTTAAAACAACACTCCAAAACACCAAAAATCACTAAACGCGACGTCCCAGATATCACGGACTTCAATCATAATTCGCTTTGTTTTTCAAAATGGCGTATGTCGGTAAAACAATTGAGTATTTGCTGTGTGTCGATACAAAAATTAATGATGAATAAGTTCTTCTAACGTACGTTAGATGGCGTTAAAACAAATAAACGTGTTTAGGGCGCGTAATTTGAATTTGTTACACTAGCCCCACTGTCACACTTGCCTCGGTTGACGATATATCATAGATAAAAAAAAATGTTTTTAAATAATTGAAACTTGTAAAAATGCTTAACCTCCTGAGACCCAGGATTTTTTTCTCTTTCTTTTTTAATAAAAATTAGCTGTATCTGTTCTAATGCAATTATAGATATTCAAAAAAATGGTAAAAAAAATCTTTCGTGGAAAACTTGGATTTTCTTTATGTCATGTATATATTACAGGGGGTCTCAGTTCCAAGTGTAATAAGTTTATGAAAATGAAGAAAAACTACATGTTTTTTTAGTTATTATATATTTTTAAACTTGAATCTAAATATTTATTATTCTATCCATTGTTCTGTGTCTATTTTTTGTACTTTGGTTCAAAGATAAGTATTTATAAGGGTGAGAAATGACCAGTTCAAGTATTTTGCACCGGCGCGGTGGTGTATTTATATTGTCACGTCCACCCCTAGGTCTTATTTCTTATCCATCCTCTCGGTCAGCCTCCTCTTATGCTTGGTCCACGTCATGTGCGTCCCCGAGATGGTCTGCCAACAACTGAAGATGGCATACATAGTGACGATTCTGTTCTGAAATGACTCATACTCATTAGACGAATGGAAGAAGAATCATTTTCTGGTATTTGGGCGGCTTCATCTGTATCATTTGGGGGATTATCTTCATCTCAAACATTTATTTATTCAATTAGACTTCTAAAAGCAATTTGGAATCGTCACAACAGTATTAACATTTACCACCGATTCGGAAAGCAGTATTATATCTATGGAGAAGAACCGGCAAGAAACTCCATAGGTGCATCATATAGGTCAATATTTGACTCATCCAGGTGTTGGTAGATCTCAGTATATTATAATCCTTGAAAATTATAACAAAATCTGTAACATAAACTAAAGAATGTCATATAGGTAATACATGGGGCCCTTGTAACCAATACCAATTTGGCAAGAATTGAGACCAAATGTCTTATCAGTATGACATAGAAGAAAACATTCATATTTTTGACAAGTTTTAGATTTATCTTACAAAATAACTATTGCGGTTGCAGAAATAATATCTATTATCATTAGATATACAAAGATATACTGCAATATACGAATGGTTCCACTAGAAATGTAAGATTACTGACCACGTGTTTGCCGTCGCACAGCCACCGTCAACTTCGAAATGAAAATACTTCAAATCACTGTCACTTATAAAACCAAAAACCGTTTAGTATAGTGGATGACATACCACTACATCGATTTGAGGTATTATTTCCGTATATACGCAAAAGATGGCGTTGAAATATTTTTTTATTGTTTATGTAATATATATATGACCGCAGGCCCCAGGAGGTTAAGTAGAAAATTTTATTATTTGGCTTTTTATTTTATTTTTTATTTTATTTATTTACTTTTTTGGTTATTACAGTAGGAGGGGTTCTTTTTTTGGAAAATTTGGTATTTTTTTTAAACTGTGATGGATTTTTGATTGAGAGATGTCTCACTTGTCAAAGTGACATTTGTGTCAAATAGATGCGGATTTTTGGCGCCAATTTAAATGTCATCAAGATTGATTTTTCAATTTACATTGAGGTCAAAGGAGCTGTTTAAAATCTTTGCAATTTCTCATGTTAGTGGGATTTTGTTTCGTAGATATGGAGGATGTTTGCTATTTTGGATAATGAATTTTATGGATGGAAGCCAGGAGTATTCTACCCTCAATTTTTGTGCATTTTAAACCGATTGTGTTTATTTCAACTAGTATGTTTAAAAATAGTCCATTAAAGTTCATATATAAATTTGTATTATAATGTCAACAAATTTTGATAATAAAATTAATTAATTAAAAAAAAAACATTTTCATTTGTTACTGTGACGTTAATTTTATATTTTGTAAAGTTACACAAACGAAATAATACCTAATCGATTTTAATTATTTTAATCCATTAAAAAAATAAGACTTACTTTTTTATCTATGTCAATTTTTTGTGTTTTCAGTTAATATGTTTTTGGTGTATGGTGGTGACGTATGCGCGGGCGCAGGACTACTACGCGCCGCAAACATTTAAACAGGTATGTTTGTTATATCAATAATAAGATAATTATTTGAATAATTTAATTTTAAAGGTACTTTTATCATCACTACATAGTATGACACAAAGTCGCTTTCTTTGTCCCTATTTCCCTATGTCCCTTTGTATGCTTAAATCTTTAAAACTACGCAACGGAATTTGATGCGGTTTTTTTTAATAGAGTGATGCGGTTTTTTTTAATAGATAGAGGGACAGAGAAAGCGACTTTGTTTTATACTATGTAGTGATTGATCATCACGTATAATATCTTCACATACATATACAAAATATTATGTTGTTTAACTTCGAATGCTTTGAAGCGTGAGAATTGACCAAGCGTGCAGAATGTTTATGAATATAATTGGTGTTTCCTAATTCCTTGCAAACATATTTAGGAATAGCGTGATAGGAGACAATGTATACTAATTAGTATTAGTATTATCCGTTGAAATGTGCCTCTATTTTGTCACATAGCTGTGCGCGGTTTTACCCGCATTGCTCTACTCCTATTGTTGGTCTTAGGGTCATGATATACCGGGTGTCCCACTGTTGGTATACTAAGCTCAAAGGAGGTTATAGTTTTGCATACGCTGAGTACGTAAAAAATACTAAAAAAATTCCAGACGCATTTTTTTTCAAATAGATGAATTCTTTAAACTCTATGTGTACACCCCTAATAAGCAACCCGCCTAACTTTGCTACCCTCACGTGAGCTATCTTTTAAAATTATGTTTTCATTAGTACACCGATAGTGTTACACCCTGTATAGCATGTATAGCATAGCCTTCCTCGATAAATGGACTATCTAACAGTGAAATCATTTTTCAAATCGGACCCGTGATTCCTGAGATTAGCGCGTTAAAGCAAATAAACAAACTCTTAAGTATATATGCATACTAGCTTTCCGCCCGCGACTTCGCCCGCGTTTTAAAAAAAATCCGTTCCCGTAGGATTTCTGGGATAAAACCTATCCTATGTCCTTTCTCGGGTATCAAAATATCTCTATACCAAATTTCATGCAAATTGGTTCAGTAGTTAAGGCGTGATTGAGTAACAGACAGACAGACAGAGTTACTTTCGCATTTATAATATTAAGTATGGATTAAGTACATAATATCTATACTCAAATAAGCCCCTTTTTTCTTAAAAATTCTAATTAAATATCTTGCAAAAATACTTAATTAATCTAATCTTGCAACAGGGTAACCAATTATTTGAACCAAGTAATCTCCCTTGGAACTCAGCCTTACGGAAAGCGAATGAAGTAAGATATTATTTTAAAACTAAACACTTCTATTGTACAGAGTATAAACAGCTCTATTCTCTTTAAAATAAGATCTTATTTCCTATAGATAGTAATGTAGATCTTTAAAATTAAATGCACTTTACGACTCACTGTACAACGTATAAACAACTCTATTCCTTACACTGTAAGGTCTTAATTCCTATGTAGATATTGATGTAGATTTGAATCTTTCGGTACTATTTTCAGGCTTTATGTAGAATGTTGTATTTTATAGACATCTATAACTTTATATATATACGAACGACTAAGCATGATATAGGCTGTATATATTTTATTTCAGTTAAAGTGTAAAAAATGTTAGATTGAAATCTAAGAGCGGCCGTACACGGACTGCTTCAAGCAGTTGAGACGGCTTGAAGCCGCGACGGCGCGGTGAACTAAGGACATTCATTCACTGCCGTACTCGGACTGCTCGAGCAGTCGGGACCGCTTCAAGCCGTCAACTGCGAGGTTGGTAGCGACATCTCAAGCAGTCAACGAACACCGCTCGAGCAGTCCGTGTACGTCGCTCAGCCGTTAACTGCTCGAGCTGCCCGTGTACGGCCGCTCTAACCTGCGAAATAATTGCACTGTCGAAAATGTAATCCGTATCACAGATAATATTAATACCACCGTATCTAATTGTTTACAATTTAACGCAACATTTTTTCGGTACATTTCAATCCATCGAAGTGAAACCGATTCAACTGGCCACCCGTAAAATGGTCAACTGTTTGAAGGCTGTCCCTGATTGGACTGTCTTTCTTGTGACGTCATCGATTTTACAAATGTTTCGTTTCACAAACTGTATTATTTTAATGGTTTCACTTCGATACATTATAACCTACCGAAAAATACGCGTTTAAGTGTAAACACATTATACGGATTGTATTTTTTACAGTTTACATTGCCACGTGATAAATTATAATCGATATTTACAATTTTACAGTCTCATATATAAAAAATACCTCGCGAACATAGTAAAAAGAGAGAAGTACTTAGGCTAACTCCCGGCGTTTAGAAGCGCACGTACCTAAACTCGAGAGGCACAGGGTTGTCACTTGTCACATTGATATATTAATTAATTGTATAAAGTATAAACAAACACCGACCGCTCACAGCAATAGCGCGGCCCTCACGAGAACGGTTGGAACAGACCATGAGAAGGAACCGAGCGGCGGTGTGTGCGTGCGTACTTACATGAACGGAGGGCGTGGCCAAGCGCTCTGCGTACATAAAAACGACGCGATGTACCTTTGTTCGAAGATAACATACTTCTCTCTTTTTACTATGACGCAGGCTCCAGTTAGTATACAGTATGTATATTTTCAGGCCGGCCCCTACTACAGGGGTATGTTCTCAACGGGGGACGCGGACACAGCCGGGTCGGTATCACAGTCTTGGAGGCCGGGCAACGAAGCGCCTGTGTATGAAGATTATCGCGATAAGAGTAATTATGCTGGTAATTAGTTTATTTAGTTTTAAATAACGTAACGAAACGGTTTATATTGTAACTATTTCAGACAAAAATATAAGGTTACTTAAATTTTTTCGCGCTAAAATGGAACCTGCACATCTGTCAGCACAGAAAAGTAATACCAGTTTATAGTATACATATTATGTGTTCTAAGGAAGAGACATTCTAAATCGTCATAATGTAAAAGCTTCCTTGAATCAAAATGTTTGGAGTTTATTTTTGTTAAATCGAAAATACTATTGATGAACATTACTGCCTTGCACACTATCACATAATTTTTTTTAGCAAGGCAAAAAATATCACTATATTATAGTGCTTTTAATTTAAAAAAATCTTTCTAGCACCACAAGAAACAAAGCCAGACCCGTGGCGCCAACCGTACGGGATGTCAAAAGAACAACAGGCGTCAATTCTTCACCACAAACAATCTTTAAGCGCGGGTAAGTTCTTTTATAATGCAGATCGGCTGATTAGTGATGAATTAAATCGGCAGTCAGCTAGAATGCCGATTCCACTTCTTTTGAAGTGAAATTTCTTTAGGCGTGTTGAGAGTAAAATTTCAAGGTCGCGTCATGGCAATACCGTCACTTTATTCAGTAAGGTGACGATTTTGGTATCTTTGAATCTTGCCAAAGAAGTTTCACTTCTGACACATGTGCTCGGCACACACGCTTTTTTCTTTATTTCCTAACCGATATTTTTAACGTATTGATGATTACGTAAAAAAATAAATATATACTTAAACAACAAAAACAGTATGAATAGTTTTGATACTTCGTCAGCGCGTTGTCCATCGGGGTTGCACATGAAAAGTTTTAAGAATTTATCGAATGGAAAAAAATACATCGGGGATTTTTATTTTTGATAATCAGCGTATGAATACAATACGTTCCTTTGCTCTTACTATATTTAATCTGTGACACTCGGTATAGTATACCTCTAATATGAGTACAGATAAAAAAAGTAGGTATATCTCGAGCCCAAAAATAATTTGATTCTATAATTATTATCTATGTATTTAATTGGATTCCTTAAGATATTTTGATATTCCTTAAGATGGTGCCTTCCGATTCGAGTATGCATCAGACAATGGTCTAGCCGCGGGTGAGATGATAGAACCAGATGGATCCAGGGTTGGCGCCTATCAGTATAAGGACCCGAGCGGTCAGCTGGTCAAACTGAAGTATAGAGCTGGGAAGGAGGGGTTCCAGGTATGATTGTTTCGAATTAAGGATTTATTCGCAAATATATATAAGTAAAAATGTGTATCTAAGGCTATCTAGGGTATTAGCGCTCCGAGTGTGGCACGTTGAATTTTTACTACTTAGCCAGTTTTTACTTCAATTGTCTCTTTTCAACTCACAAATCATACCATTTTGTTAATAACTAGCTTCCGCCCACGACTTTGTACGTGCATCCCCGTTTTTCCCCGTTCCCGCAAGAATTTCGGGGAATATCCATTCTTAGCGAATGCCTACGTCCTAACCTACCTGCATGCCAAATTTCAGCCCGATACGTCCAGTGGTTTGGGCTGTGCGTTGATAGGTCACTATATATCAGTCACCTTTGAGTTTTATATATATATAGATTGATGTCTAATCATGTATGCGTTAATGTGCCGTTTCTGAAGATCGAATGTTGTGTTGGTTAGCACACCTTCTTTCTTATAATAACATTACTTATTGGAAACTTTTTTTGCTATTCCAGTCTCCCACATTCGCACAAACGTCTTTCCTTAAGTAAACATAAATCGGGTTAGCATCAATAAACAGCCAGTCGTTAAGAATTCTAAATTTTTGAAAACGTACCCAAAGAGTAACCCTAATTTAAGCCCTAATTTATAAAGAATAGAATAAATTCGATCGCTCTGGCGGGTCACGAGTGGCCGAGTTGGTCAAGCATCCGCCGTGGCGTGAAAGGATGCGGGTTCGAGTCCCGCTTCGTCATCGAATTTTTTCTATTCTTTATCTTAATACTATTATAAAGGCGAAAGTTTGTATGGATGTTTGTTACTCTTTCACGTAAAAACTACTGAACCGATTACAATGAAATTTATCACACATATAGAGGATAACTTGGATTAACACATAGGATAGGTTTTATCCCGGAAATCCCACGGGAACTGGAACTATGCGGGTTTTCCTTTGAAAACGCGGGCGAAGCCGCGGGCGGAAATCTAGTAAATTTATATTAATTACTAGTGGTCCGCCCCGGCTTCGTACGTGGTACCACCTACATGTTTAAACTATCCAATCTCTTAAGTTGGATCGAACTGCACATGGTGTGCGAATTTTATTATAATCGGTTAAGTGGTTTAGGAGTCCATTGGGGACAAACATTGTGACACGAGATTTATATATATTAGAAGATAAAGCATTTGAATGTCATAAGACCAAAAATAGCAAATTCAACATTTAAACAGTTACTTGCAATATTTTTGTACAGTTGTATAAATTTAATTAATTTCAGATCTTGGAAGGCAGTCATGTACCCAAGAGCCCGCAACCAATGCCACCACAAAATACAGGTAAAAACATCTATTTTTGAAGTGAAACTTCTTTAGGCGCGTTGAGAGTAAAATTTTAAGGTCGCGTCATGGCAATACCGTCACGTCAAGGAGTAAGACGAAGATACCAATCTTTGAATCTTGCCAAACAAGTTTCACTTCTGATACATGTGCTCCGCACACACGCTCTTTTTTTTGTTTAATTACTTAGAAGACTCTTGAAATCATGGAGGAATCAAAGCCTTAAGAGCATTGTGCCTGCAGTGGCAACGTTAATAAAAACAAATCATATTTTTACACGCTTTATATCAGCTTCACCTGTATGTTTGTATGTTTGTAACCGACTTCTTTGGGCGCGATTTTGACCCACTTTAAACGGTCAGATTTCGTTCAAACTTAGTAGATTTATTGAGGACCGATGACAATACACTAATTTGATAAAATTTTCTATTTTTTAGTTCGGTTTTCTGTAAAAAGCGTGTTTTTTAGTTTTTTTTAAACTATTATTATTTCATAATATGAGCTAAGGAATTTAACATTAATTAAAAATATGATCACAAGAGGACCTATTATTATAGAATTTATGTGCTCACGCTTTAAATACTATGCCCTAAAAATATGGAAGATGTATAATATGTCTTTTTTAATAATTAATAATTATTATGTTGATGATTATTTCCAGACGCATATTATCAACAATCGTATGATCAGCAACGAAGACAGTACGACGTACCACAGCAGTACAATCAGCAACGACCTGAACCAACTCAGGTATTTATTTAATTATAACAAACTAGCTATGCCCTGCGGTTGTACCCGCAGTTAATTTTTTTATTAATTTTGAAATCTATACTAATAATATTATAAAGCTGAAGAGTTTGTTTGTTTGTTTGAACGCGCTAATCTCAGGAACTACTTACTGGTCCGGTTTGAAAAATTATTTCGGTGAGATAGCCCATTAATCGAGGAAGGCTATAGGCTATATATCATCACAGACCAACAGGATAAATGCGGGTGAAACCGCGGGGCACAGCTGGTAATAACTAATAACTATCATAGTATCGTAAAACAGTTTCAAAAAGTATCTGTTTCACGTTTAAAATCACGTTATCAAAGACAGTGATTTCTAAAAGTAAAAAAAAATCTAGATGAATAATTGTTTGTGTAAGAGTTTATTTACTAGATGTTTACAGAACTACATTGTTGAAAGTCACACCTAAATCTGTTGCCATTTATTATACACTAGCTGCTCCGCGCGGTTTCACCCCCGTAGCTCGACCACTCCTGTTGATCGTAGCGGGATGATATATAGCTTATAGCCTTCCTAGATAAATGAGCTATCTAACACCGAAAGAATTTTTCAAATCGGACGGGTAGTTCCTGAGATTAGCGCGTTCAAACAAACAAGCAAACTCTTCAGCTTTATAATATTAGTATAGATTTGAGCAATTTAAAAAAAATAAAAAAAATACGATAACGAGGTGGGATTTAAACTCGCGTCTTATAAGACGCAGAGATTTTTAATTTTTAGAAAAAAAAGCCGTGTGGCACTCGGGGACTGCCGCGGTAAAGCTATTGCATGCCTTCAAGCCACACCTCCGTGCCCGTTGGAGTGGGGAGCGTGAGGTTTTTCGTTACTAAATTTCTGGATTCGGTCCCCGCGCTCAACGCCCGCGATAGAAGCTATGCAATAGCTTAAAATCTCAATTTATTTAATTGTCCCAGACACCATTAGACCCCCGTGGGGCGGGACAAAACTTCGTACAAAACTGGAGGCCGGAAGGTGTTAGCGACGGGCAGGTATGATATTATTTTTTTGGTGTGATTTACTATACCCTACTAATCCTATCCTACTTCCTATTAATATTACTAGCGGTCCGCCCCGGCTTCGCCCGTGTGTACATATTTTGCAAAAAAAGGTAGCCTATGTTATTTCTCAGGGTCTAAAGATTGTCTGTGCCAAATTTCATCAAAATCGGTCCAGTAGTTTATGCGTGAAAACCATACATACATACATACATACATCCATACTAATATGTATTATAAATGCGAAAGTAACTCTGTCTGTCTGTCTGTTACTCAATCACGCCTGAACTACTGAACCAATTTGCATGAAATTTGGTATAGATACCTATATTTTGATACCCGAGAAAGGACATAGGATAGGTTTTATCCCGGAAATCCTACGGGAACGGGTTTTTCTCTGAAAACGCGGTCGAAGCCGCAGGCGGAAAGCTAGTACTGTATAATTACAAACCTTTCCTCTTTATAATATTAGTATAGATAAATTGCGAAAGTTTGTGAGGATGTTTTGTTATTCTTTCACGCAAATACTTCTGAACCGATTACAATGAAATTTAGCACACATATAGAGGGTAACTTGAGTGAAGTCCCGTGTCCCCTAGTGGGGTAAGGGGCAGATGCATTATGCATACATCTGTTTCACTGATCCATTTCCATTAGGGACAAGTAGGTGATCAGCCTTCTGTGTCCTGCCAGACAGAGACATTTTTTTTTCTCCGTTTCCACCGGGAATCGAACCCAGGACCAATCGGTTCTACGCTCACGCGTCAACCACTGTACCAAGGAAGCGGTCAAACACATAGGATAGGTTTTATCCCGGAAATCCCACGGGAACGGGAATTATGCGAGTTTTTCTTTGAAAACGCGAGCGAAGCCGCGGGCGAAAATCTAGTTAAAACATAATTGTATTAGTTTTTTTCAAAGCATTTTGAGCATTTTAAAGTGAAACTGCGCGTTGAGAGTAAAATTTCAAGGTCACGTCATGGCAATACCGTCACGTCATGGAGTAAGGCGACGCTTTGGTATCTTTGAATCTTGCCAAAGAAGTTTCACTTCTGACACGTGCGCTCTTTTTTAAAGTATTTTGAACATTTCTTTACTATTGTAATATTTTTCAGTACCGTGATAACGACATCGATCCCAGCAGACCACACTCATTCGGCGAAGGGTATGCCTTCGCTTTCAAGGGGAAAGGGAATTATTAAACCTGATTATTAAACCGTAGATATAGTATTTGTATGTAAAAGAGTAAATTTTGATGACATTCTTGTGTTTTATTTTTATCTCTCTAATGTTAAACGAGTTTCATGAAAATTAAGTGTTGTATGAGTGAGAGGATTGGAATGTTTAAAGGGAATGAATGCGAATGTTTAAAGTTAAATTTTTAGATATTTCTCGTTTTATTTTTAAAATCTTTTTATTGCCATTTTACTCATTAGGTTAAGTACTTTCAATATCAGTTTAAAGTTTTTTGTTAAATGCAATAGTAACGGAATAATCGTCTGTGCACACTTAACGATTACACCCTGTATAGATTATCCACTTTTTCTAGCTTCTTGTTGTTGCTAGTCAAGTCAGTCAAAGGTCAAAGTTAAGATATAATATTTATATATGTTTTAAAATAAAAACATATTATGTACTTTTCTCATTCCAATCTAGTATTTTTTTGTCTTTAGGGTGCTTTTCCACCAATAATGTACGAGGATGTGTAGCGAGGAATGTGTTCGTAAAGAACCAATCATATCGCTTCATTTAGTTTGAAGTTTGACGCGATACTATTGGTTATTTACAAACACATTCCTCGCTACACATCATCGCACATTATTGGTGAAGAAGCACCCTAAAGATAAAAAAATACTAGATTGGAATGAGAAAAGTACATAATATGTTTATATTTTAAAACATATATAAATATCTTATCTTAACTTTGACCTTTGACTGACTTGACTAGCAACAACAAGAAGCTAGAAAAAGTGGATAATCTATACAGGGTGTAATCGTTAAGTGTGCACAGACGATTATTCCGTTATTATTGCATTTAACAAAAAACTTATATTATTTACTTATATTATTTACTTTACTGATATTGAAAGTACTTAACCTAATGAGTAAAATGGCAATAAAAAGATTTTAAAAATAAAACGAGAAATATCTAAAAAATTAACTTTAAACACTCCCATAGGTACATGTATATATAAAAATGAAACCCGTTTTCCTTTGTCACGGCATCACGCGTGAACGGGTGGACCGATTTCGATAATTATTTTTTTATAATATTCCTTGAAGTACCTACGAGGATGGTTCTTATGGAAAGAAAACATAAACATGTACCAGTCTATAATATAAAATGAATCGCAAAATGTGTTGGTAAACGCATAACTCGAGAACGGCTGAACCGATTTCGATAATTCTATGGTAGGTACTTTAGCCATGTTCCTACGCTTTCCTCTTTGTCACATCTTAATTATTAAAAAAATATATAAATCTTTCAAAACGTAAGAAATAAGACAGGTTTTCCGTTTTGTTCCTTCCGTCTTCCATAAAACTAATTTTTGAACATCATATAAAAAAGCAAAACGTATGAACATTGCCTATACTTTTCTCTACTGAATTATGAAAAAAGTAATTAAATCGGTCCAGTATTGGAGGAGGAAACAGGGGACTACGGAACGTCGAATTTGCGTAATTTTCCTAGGTATTTTCGGCTCGAGCTGCAGTTGTCCCTGTCGCGCTCTACGGGGGAAGCTTGAGGCATAGCGCGACAGCAATAGATAAAAGGAAAAACTAATTTTGATTTTGCTTTTAATAATGTCCCAAATTAGCAGGAAGTCGAACAAAATATGTACAATTTATATTAATTATATATTTTGTTGTTTTCTGCACAAACGAAAATACCTTTTTTATCTAAGAGGAAATCCACAAATTAAATGAGACGGTTATAAATGTGTTGTTTTTATTAAAAACATTTAAACTTACAATATTCTCGCAATTTTACCTGTTTACAATGGTGAAATCAAAGACTGAAAAAGATCGGCCAAGTGTGAGTCGTACTCGCGCACCGAGGGTCCGAACAAACCAGTTTTATGATAACAGTTGTAACTTACAATTTTTGCTTTTCACTATATTGTCTATGTATTTGTGCTATATAACATTACTTCATACCTTTCAATATTCTGTGTTCACAGCAAGTACCCTGTAAGTTTTTATTCCTTTGCAAATGTCTAAATTTTTGCAGCATAACCTGACAGTTTGGCCCCACGCGTTCCTGAGAAAAAGGGTTTTGACAGACAGCAAAGTGATCCTATAAGGGTGCTTTTCCACCAATAATGTGCGAGAATGTGTGACGACGACGAGGTGTGTGTTTGTAAATAACCAATAGTATCGCTTCAAACGATAAACGCTTCAAACTTCAAACTAAATGAAGCGATATGATTGGTCTTTACACACACATTCTTTGGTACATATACTCGCACATTATTAGTGGAATAGCACCCTAAGGGGTTCGTTTTTTCATATCGTGGTTCGGAACCAATTAGGAACCCTAATTAACAAGTAATTTTATATTTGTTTATTTTTCTTATACGTATTCATATAAAGGGTTACCTATCTTAATCTCGAATTTTAATATTCCGAATATCATAATCCAGAAAACGTTTGGACATTTTTTCATAACCCCGAATTTTAAAATTTCGAAGTTTTGTTTGCCATATAATCGCAACTCCGAATTTCATTTGCCCATTTCTTTATTTGTACGACGTTTTACAATCCAGACGAATGAGTTCCAGACATACGAAATCTAAATGCACAAAATCCAGATGACCGTAATCCATATGCACGAAAGCCAGATTTTTAAAACACAAATTTTTTAAATACAGCTAATTGATATCCAGACAAACAATGTCCAGATTTTTGAAATTCAAATAAACGATATCCAGCAAAACGAAATCCTTCCAGGGGGACGTAGCACGAACCTAACCTAACCTTCTGAATAGATTTTAACACTTTAACCTTTCTGTAATGGGCAAGTAAAACAATAGCGAGTCGGTTCTGGCACTCGCCGGCCGCTGCCGCGGCACGCTCGCTTCGCTCGCTCGGCTCGTGCGTGGGGGGTCACAGTTCAAACCTAACCTAACCTACTGAGTCGAATTTGACACTTAAACCTTTCTGTAATGGGCAAGTAAAACAATAGCGAGTCGGTTCTGGCACTCGCCGGCCGCTGCCGCGGCACGCTCGCTTCGCTCGCTCGGCTCGTGCGTGGGGGGTCACAGTTCAAACCTAACCTAACCTACTGAGTCGAATTTGACACTTAAACCTTTCTGTAATGGGCAAGTAAAACAATAGCGAGTCGGTTCTGGCACTCGCCGGCCGCTGCCGCGGCACGCTCGCTTCGCTCGCTCGGCTCGTGCGTGGGGGGTCACAGTTCAAACCTAACCTAACCTACTGAGACGAATTTGACACTTAAACCTTTCTGTAATGGGCAAGTAAAACAATAGCGAGTCGGTTCTGGCACTCGCCGGCCGCTGCCGCGGCACGCTCGCTTCGCTCGCTCGGCTCGTGCGTGGGGGGTCACAGTTCAAACCTAACCTAACCTACTGAGTCGAATTTGACACTTAAACCTTTCTGTAATCGGCAAGTAAAACAATAGCGAGTCAGTTCTAGCGTGGGGGTCGTAGTTCAAACCTAACCTACTGAGTCGACTTTGACACTAAAACTGGTCTGTAATGGACAAGTAAAACAATAAATTTACTTACTGACAATGATTATTTTCAGTCGATAGTAAAGGTATAATCACGATTGTATGGAAATCAAATAAAAAGATTATGAAAATCTGGCAATAGTTTATCTGTTATACGATTATATGGGAACCAAATAAAAAGATTATGAAAATTTGGCAATAGTTTATTTGGAAAATGGTACGATGGGAAACAAAAAAAAGTATTCTGAGAATCTGGTATAATGAGATCTGTATTATGAGAATACGGGAAACAAAAAAATACTTTTTAAAAATCTGGTTTTAGTGCATCTGGAAATTGATTCATCTGGGATATTAAAAAAGGAATTTTAAAAATTTGTCATTCATTACATCTGTCTTTTAAAAGTTCTAACAACCGTTTTCGGGGTTTTAAGATTCGGGTAATAGAAATTCGAGTTTTTAATAGGTTACCATATAAAGATATTATCACACAGTTTATTGAATAATCATAATACCACAAAAGCTTCAAAATTATCGGGTATTTTCCGATAGGTTCGTTGCAAACAAATGAAGGAGTCAAGTTTTTAGTCAAGGTTAAAAATTGATTTTTCCTGAAAAACTTGACGACTTTATTTGTTTGCAGGGAACCTTGAGGGAAATGCCAGATAATTTTGAAGCTCGTGTGATATTCGGGAGATTATTTTTCCGTCCCAAATGTCGGCCAATAATTTCACAATTGAATGGAACCTGTCAGTTTGATGTCAACGACCAGAGAAAATTTTCAAAAAATTATCAGTATAATACCATGAAGGTTGTACCACGTGACGTTGAATGGTGCAGTTCTATTGGTCGATATTTGGGTCGGAAAAATAATCTAAACTATAGTTGAGCCAATTTAATAGGCAACATTTGACGTCTATCAATTTTATCTTTGAAGAGAGGTAACCTGCTTAAAAACATCGATTAAAGTGAATTAATCGATACTGACTTGAAACATTTGTCAATCGAACTTGAAACACATTTATTAATATAAGATGATTTTTATTCAGAAGTAATCAATGCATTCGATTCTAGATGTCAGATTTCGATTTTTAGAGTAACGTCTCTGGTATTTAAAAAGAAAAAAGGTTTATTGACACAAAATTGTAGCGACGTCAGTTCTTTAATTCAGAAATTGTTTATTATGTTTAGAATGGTTTATCAGTAAAATGAAATCTTAAAATTACTTGTATCGGTCATTATTATTATAAATATGTAATCGTATTTGAAAAAAGTTAAGCAAATGTGCAGTTCTAACAAAACGAAATATCATGTTATTCAATGTCGTCGTTACTAGGTTACATTGTTGAATTTTGTTGAACTGTCAAATGTTGCCTATTAAAATGGCTCTACTATAATAGTAATTTCATCCACATACATTAAAACTAGGTTTTTCTCAGAGCTTTGATCCTTATCAACCGACTTCAAAGAAGGAGGAGGTTCTCAATGCCACATTTGAAGTGAAAATTCTTTAGGCGCGTTGAGAGTAAAATTTCAAGTTCGCGTCATAGCAATTCCGTCACATCATGGATAAGGCGACGATTTTGACATCTTTGAACCTTGCCAAATGAGTTTCACTTCTAACACGTGTGCTCGGCAGACACGCTCTTTTCTTAGATTTGTTCATCAGAACTTTCGACTAGGTAAACCGATTTTGATGAACCGTATGGTCGAATTTACATTTGGTTTCAAGGCGGTTTAGACAAGTTTAATAATTGTTCCAATTTTTGTCGAGATTTAATTCGACATTTAATTTTAAAGAACCTTTGTGCCCGCGGCTTCACCCACGTCGCCTTAAACTTAACAAATTATATAAATATCCTTCCTAGAGAACCGCTCCATCTAGGTGAAAACAAAATGAAAATAATTGCCGTAAGTTTTTGAGTTTACGACTAACAGACAGACAGAAAAAAGCAGCTGATGACTTTCTTTTATAATTTGCAGCGATATACTCAAACTCAAACATTTATTTATTTATTCAATTACTTCTTCTAGAAGCACTTTTGAATCGTCATTTTCATATTTAACATTTATCACCGATTCGGAAAGCAGTTGGTGTCTATAGAGAAGAAACGTTAAAAAATACCTATAATATAAAAATCATAAACTAATAAAAACATCGATACAAAGATCACAACACTATTCGATATCGACTTCAAATAATAATGTCGATAATAATAACATTCAGTCACATGTTAGCTCTCGGGTCTACTGTATACGAGGATTTAAATAATAAATTTAATAGTAAATAATAAAATATATATAATTAATATAATATACCTACATCAAATAAAGTGGTTATAATGAAGTGAGTATTTTCGTTTTTATTAATTACAAACTTTTAACCGACTTTCAAATTTCCGTTACGGCTCCATCTCTGGAACGGCTTGATCGATTTTGACGAGAATTTCACTGACTGATAGCCGATGCAATAAGGAGTAACTTAGGCTCCTTTTTATTCTAATATTTCATACGCGTTAAGAACATTAGAAGTAAAAGGAAAAACTCGTTTACGTCGGTGAAACCTAAAGAAACTTAATAACCTTTAAATGTATATCTCTCTCCATAATACACGGGTACCACCATAAGGAAGATACCCGGTCCTTTGGAAGGCTTACGTCACACAGGTCCAACACGCAGAGGCCCTTTAGAGAATTTAATGTGTTGGGGGGCATTATTATTATTACTATTTGTTTTTACTTAGCATAGAATTTTGATATTATAAACCTGAAAAGTTTTAAAGTGAAACTTTTATTACATCGTCTCAAACTTTTTGGTCTGTGTAGCGCATGTCGCGTGTATCGCGGCTGCCGAGTAGGTATACCTACTCGGCAGCCGACCGTCACGCGACATGCGCTACACAAAGCAGTGTTCGGAACCGTTCGAACAGTTTCACTTTTACCGTGGTTTCATAAAACCACACAACATTTTTTTTGTACTTGTTTCAAGAACGACTTGAAGATTTCAAAAGTTTAAACATCGTGTATCTAGATTCGACTATACGTACGTGATTTTTGTGTAAAGTTTATATTCCACAAGCGAAAGCCAGAGTAGACTGTTAGTCTACTATATAAAAATAAGTCGGGTTTTCCTTCCTGACGCTATAACTCCAGAACGCACGAACCGATTTCCACGGTTTTGAGGTTTATAGCAAAGAAAAGGTGTCTCTGGTGGCGAAACGGAGTTCGCCCGGTTTACTAGTAGTTAATAAATTGATATTACAGGTATCTTCCTTTATGTCTGCTGCTGGCGGTGACTCAGATCGAATCACAGACAACGATGGATCCTATAAACCAACAGTGGCTGGAAAGTTTTCTGAACACGCCAAGTCCAGTCCAAACCAAGCAACAACAGTGGCTGGATACATTTTTACCCAAGCCGAAGTCTTTAGACCCCACAGGTATAAAGAAAGCATTTATTTCAACACACAAACACACAACAATAACATTCTAAATAAGTACAAGGTAAATTATTATAAAAATATAATACAAACACAAATTAATATGTGGTTGCATGCAGGATACCCTTCCTACATCTAGATTGTCAGGTGCTTTGCATGATAGATAAATTAAAAAATAATAATAAAAATAATTCGTGGATAACAGAAACATAAATAAGACCAGTGAAACTTACATAAAATACGCTTATATGATTATAACGAACTAACATGAAAATACTTTAAATAATTAGTTTTTTCCTCTGTTAGATATTTATCATCAGCCCATACACAGAACACAGGCCTTCTATGTCATGACATGTCGGTTTCCTCATGATGTTTTCCTTCCCTCAAGGATAATATTTATTATTATATTATTATTATTGGTTACAGTCAAATCGGGTGACTGTACAACGAAAGATCAGCTACGAGGCCGGTGTGTGAAGCCGAGCGAGTGTGCAGACAAAGCGTCTGATGAAGGAATAGATCTGACCAAAATTAATGTATACAGGTGCATTACTATCTCATTAATATTATAAAGCTGAAGAGTTTGTTTGTTTCTTTAAACGTGCTAATCTCTCATCGCTAACTACTGGTCCGATTTGAAAAAATATTTTGGTGTTAGATAGCCCATTTATCAAGGAAGGCTATAGACTATTATATATCATCACTCTAATACCAACAGCACTACGGGTAAAACCGCGGGGCACAGCTAGTATAAAATAATCATAAATGTAATGAAGCTTTTGGCCCACGACCTCGTTTGCGTATTTAAAGGAAATGCCCATAGCAATGAGATATTCCAATCCGGAAAAAGCAGCCTATATCAGTATGTCATGTATGTCATGTCTCCAGGCAAAAATAATCTTATACAGGGTGTAATCGTTAAGTGTGCACAGGCGATTTTTCCGTAAGTATTACAGATAACAAAAAACTTTAAACTGATATCGAAAGTACTTAACCTAATGAGTAAAATGGCCGTAATAAATTTTTAAAAATAAATCGAGAAATATCAAAAAAATTATCTTTAAACCCTCCCATACATTAAGTATGAAATATGAATATCCCGTATACATTTAATATGAAAGAATTTAGCTTTCTTTTTATTTTTTGGTTTTCTGCTTTTGCAAATTTGAAGTGGCATTTTCCACGCTTTTCCCGGACATTTTCACGCATTTTCCGGGGATTTTCCGAGCATTTTCCGGACATTTTCCAGGCTTTTTCCGGACATTTCCACGCATTTTCCGGATATTTTCCAGGCATTTCCCTGGCATTTTCCGGTTATTTTCCGGGATTTTCCAGGCATTTTCCGGGAATTTCCCAGCGTTTTCCGGGTATTTACCGAGCATTTCCCGGATGTTTTCCGGACATTTCCCTGGCATTTTCCGGGGATTTTCCACGCATTTCCCAGGCATTTTCCGGACATTTCTCAGGCATTTTCCGGACATTTCTCAGGCATTTTCCGGGGATTTTCCAGGCATTTTCCGGATATTTTCCGGACATTTTCACGCATTTACCGGATATTTTCCGGACATTTTCACGCATTTTCCGGATATTTTCCTGGCATTTTCCAGGGATTTTCCACGGTTTTTCCGGAAATTTCCACGCATTTTCCGAGCATTTCCCAGGTATTTTCCGGGAATTTCCCAGGCGTTTTCCGGGGATTTTCCGAGCATTACCCGGGGATTTTCCGGATGTTTTCCAGACATTTTTATGACATTTCCCTGGCATTTTCCAGACATTTTCCGGGGATTTTCCGAGCATTTCCCGGGGATTTTCCAGACATTTACAGGCTGTCAGGGAAATGTCCGGAAAATGCCTGGAAAATTCCCGGAAAATATCCGGAAAATGTCTGGAAAATCCCCGGAAAATACCTGAGAAATGTCCGGAAAATGCCTGGGAAATGCGTGGAAAATTCCCGGAAAATGCCAGGGAAATGTCCGGAAAATGTCTGAGCAACATCCGGAAAATCCCTGGGAAATGCTCGGAAAATCCCCGGAAAATGCCTGGGAAATTCCCGGAAAATGTCTGGAAAATCCCGGAAAATAACCGGAAAATGCCAGGGAAATGTCTGGAAAATATCCGGAAAATGCGTGTAAATGTCCGGAAAAAGCGTGGAAAATGCCTGGAAAATGCTCGGAAAATCCCCGGAAAATATCCGGAAAATGCGTGAAAATGTCCGGAAAAAGCGTGGAAAATGCCACTTCAAATTTGCGAAGTAATTAAAGCAGAAAACCAAAAAAGAAAAAGAAAGCTAAAAATCTTTCATATTAAATGTATACGGGATATTCATATTTCATACTTAATGTATGGGAGGGTTTAAAGATAATTTTTTTGATATTTCTCGATTTATTTTTAAAAATTTATTACGGCCATTTTACTCATTAGGTTAAGTACTTTCGATATCAGTTTAAAGTTTTTTGTTATCTGTAATACTTACGGAAAAATCGCCTGTGCACACTTAACGATTACACCCTGTATATAAAAATGAATCGCAAAATGTGTTGGTAAGCGCATAACTCGAGAACGGCTGAACCGATTTCGATAATTCTTTTTTATTATATTCCTTGAAGTACGAGGATGGTTCTTATGTAGAGAAAACGTAAATATTATGTACCACGGGCGAAGCCGGGGCGGACCGCTAGTGTAGCATAAAATCGTTCCATTGAAACGTGAAAGAAGCACAAATAAACACTTTCTTATTTATGCTATTAACTAGCATTTCCACCCGCGTCTTCGTCCGCTTTGTTCAAAACTTGACAAACTTAACCTTCCTCTTAAACACTCTATCTATAAAAAACCTCATCAAAAGCGTAATTTTAAGCATAGAGACGGTGGAGAGCGACTTTGTTTTATTCCATGTAGTGATAAGGATTACAAAATGTAATTCTACTTTTCAGGGGGTTGGACTGTCACTATTTGTTGAAGTGTTGTCCGAGGAAGCGGATAATCACGAAGCCGGCCACAAAACCGCCTCCAATGGACGTCGCGCCCCGCGTGGGCTGCGGCTGGCCAATGCCTGCCTTAACCAACTACAGGACGACCGGTACCAACTACGCGAGCTTTGGAGAATTCCCCTGGATGGTGGCTCTGTTACGGTTAGGAGTTTTCTACCATCTAACGTATGATTCACGCTACACCGGGGAGATCTTCAAGCGTAGAGTGAAGCGTACCTTCTAGGGAAGCGCGTACCATCTTAGACCACATCTCAGCTCAACATCGGGCGAGATTATGGTCAAGCACTTCTGACTTCCCACTACACAATATATCAATACACATTTTGACGCGGTGCCCCGTCCGTGCACGGCTGAGCCACGTTCACCTTCATACAAAAAGTAAACAATAATGTTTAATCGAGAGTTCAATATATCATAAAATACCGGATTATTTTAAGGATCTCCCAGTAAATATATTTAACAAGAAACTGACGAAATGGTTAATGGAGAAACAATTTTATGACAATCATGAATTTATTACAGTGCGGAATCTGTGACAATAAAGAATGAGTGTGGAAAATTAGCACTATAAAATTGTAATAACAACACCTTTATTTGTAACTGCATTCTTGCAAATAAATGTAATTTGAAATTGAATTAGAATTTGAGCCCCTGACCGGGCATAGACAGGATACAGCCCGCTCGCGAAGACGGTGTAGCGCAAATCATGGTATATCCACTCCTTTGGCCAAGTTAGTAACGAACAACTTATTTCAAACCAACCAAATTTGTTTTTTATTCTAGCAAAACTTCCGAGATTTGGGAACAAAAGGACTACTTGGGGGGAGGCTCATTAATTCACCCCTCGGTTGTTATGACAGTGGCGCATAAAGTCAGCAATTTAAGCAAAAACGAGGTGAGGTATTCCAAGATTTTCTTAATTTCTAAGAGTAGCCACTTCGGAGGGCTGTAAAACCTTAGCTATTTACTTAATGAAAAAATGTTGTAAATAAAAGTTGTTCTTCGAAAAACAATCTACAAAAATGGTCCGATATAATTTCTTCGTAAACTTATAAAAAAAAGTTTTATTAAAAAATATAAACATCTCTAACTTCTGAACATTTTCGCTTATAACTTTTTTGTTTTTAGTTCTACGACAAAAAGTTACTGAACCTAAGTTGTAGAGAATTTAATTTGCAACAAATAATGTCAACATTGTTTTATTATCAGATAAATAGTTTAGGAGATATATCGTAAAAACCATTTCAACCGCTATTTTCAAGATGGCGGCCGTGGGACAAGGGTGGCGACCCCACAAACTTGATGATAGCTTCACACTGACCCCCCCTACACATCATAAAAATAAAATTGCGTCCTCTTAAAAACGCAACCCCAAATGTAACTTTTCAATGGACTAGATGGACCATTATCAAGATTTTATATAAATTGCCTACTGTCAGAATTGATTGATTCGAAACTTCAGCATTCGATGCCCATCAAGGACCCATCCTATATCATTTGATAAAATGATCTATTGAAAAAAAAAGAGAAAAATCCAGTGCAACCGATAAAGCATCAGAATGCTAGCAAAAGATTTATTAGGTTTATCAATATAAATCTATATATTATAACATAATATAATAAATCTGTAGAAGGGTCAATTCTGTACTTTGAAAAGATTTAAAAAATAAATAGCAGTGTTACTGGATCGATACCAAACACAAATATGTGATTAAAAAATTTTTTGTCTGTATTAGTTTTCACGTGATGCCTTCACAGGCATCACGTGAAAACTAATGGTTCGATTTCGATGAAACTTAATATAATTATAGGTACCTTATCCTGGGCATAAAATGGAATACTTTTTATCCTGGAAAAATACGAAGAAAAAAAATATATCTTAATTTTTCAGTTTTATCCATAGACGTTGTTCTGTAGAACCGCGAACACACGTTGCGTTACCCGCAGTGGATTCAGTGATGTAACCTGTAGCGCCAAAAGTCGGATTTGGCTTGAACCGTTTGCGGCACACGCGGGCCGTACGACACCACCCCTCCTCGACTCCTATAATTATAAGGACGGCGTTCCGCGCGATGCATATAATTTATGAATTTTGATGCGAGCGGACGTGTCCAGTGTGGCGAGCGAGAGTGATCGTCTAATATTAATTTAGTGAGAAACGTCTTCCCAGTTCAAAATGGAGAAATAAACCATCCACGCGAAGACCGACATCCGCGCGGACGGAGTCGCGGGCGGAAGCTAGTCAGAAATAAATATCTTTTGTTTTCATTTGCGTATTTTTCTATTTTATAATTTTTTACACAAACATTACATTTTTTTTATTATATACAAAATTTGTTTTTCCGTTTTATTAGTGAAACTGAACAACTTTCACTAAGAAACTTAGGTCGAAAAAAATGTATAGAGTTATGCATTTTGTATAGAAAGCTTATTTTTTTTATATTTCGTCCAAATTTCTTTGTAAAAGTTGATCAGTTATATAAACATGAAGTTGAAGATATCAATAGAACGTATTCGCAAATTTTGTGTTCTGATAAACTAAAACACCCGGTGTAATTTTCACGAAAATTGTTTCAAATTGTCATTTTTGGTACTTATTACGAATATTAAATTATGCATACGAATGATTTAATTTTTAAAAATTAAGTGGAGCAACTTTCCCTTAGTACATTTGTATTATTTACATATAGTATGACAGGATGCATTTGTTTGCACTACTAGACCAAGCCCCCTTAAGCACGTTTTTGAAGTGAAACTTGTTTAGTCGCGTTGAGAGTAAAATTTCATGGTTGCGTCATGGCAATACCCTAACATCATGGAGTAAAGCGACAATTTTGACATCTTTGAATATTGCCAAAGAAGCACACACGCTCTTTTTAACTAAAATATATAATATTTATTGTCTTTAGATCAAATGTCGTGCAGGAGAATGGGATACTCAGACACTTGATGAGGAACATGAACACCAAGAGAGAGACGTGGCCAAGATTATATCTCACGAAGGGTTGTGGTTAAGTGAGTGTTTTTAGAAATACATAGTTTTTAAAGTGAAACTTTTATTACATCGTCTCAAACTTTTTGGTCTGTGTAGCGCATGTCGCGTGTATCGCGGCTGCCGAGTAGGTATACCTACTCGGCAGCCGACCGTCACGCGACATGCGCTACACAAAGCAGTGTTCGGAACCGTTCGAACAGTTTCACTTTTACCGTGGTTTCATAAAACCACGCAACATTTTTATTCGCTTTTGCCAAATCTATACTATCTATATTCTATACTAATATTATAAAGCTAAAGAGTTTGTTAATTTGTTTGTTTGAACGCGCTAATCTCAGCAACTACTGGTCCGATTTGAAAAATTCTTACGGCGTTAGGGCGTATTCAGAAAGAAAGCTTGAAACTTATAAGCGCTTATCGGCGCTTATCGATGCTTGTCAACGCTGGTTCGCTCTACACAAAGGAAGCAGGTTGAAGCAGACCAAAACAAATTTTATATGGCAGCGCCCAGCGCTTACCAGCGCTTGTTGAAGCTTGTCGGAACTTGTCGGCGCCGATCAGTGCTTAGCGGCGCTTGTTCATATATTTTCCTGCGCGGGTTACCAGCGCTGACAAGCGCCGATAAGCGCTTATAAGCGCTTATAAGTTTCAAGCTTTCTTTCTGAATACGCCCTTAGATAGCCCATTTATCGAGGAAGGTGCCCATTTATCAAAAGGCTTTATATCATCAATCTTAGATCAACAGGAAAGCAGCACTGCGGGTAAAACTATGGGGCACAGCTACTGTAAAAAAAAGACGGGTTGCACTCCGGGAGTGCCGGCAGAAGTGAAAACTTGATTATTAACGTTGAGCATGTTTGATATCCATCCGTCTTACGCTTTTTCGATCAGGTCACGTGTCCTGACGCGAGTTTAAGATTTTATACCCATTACAGAAAAAGTGCTCAACGCCGCTAAGGAAGTTTTCACTTCAAAAATATTCTTAGAAAATACTTTGGATACTAAAGTAGAGAAGTAGGACAGACTATAAATAATAAAGTTAAAGTGCACATAATTAATTTTGATATGTATACATAGTACAAAACAAAGTCGCTTCCGCCAGTCTGTCTGTCTCTATGTATGCTTAGATTCTTGAAATAACGTAACGGATATTGATTCGTTTTTTTAATAGAATAGTTCTCGAAGGTTCTAGTATATAATTTGTCAATAACAAAGCATGCGAAGCCTCGAGAGGAAAGCTGGTACATAACATTATTTTTATGACTATTTTTTTTTTCAGAAAGGGGTTATAATAACATTGCCCTGTTAATTCTCCAGAAGCCCTTTGAATTGGTTGGAGCCCCTCACATAGGTATCGCATGTTTAGGGCAGTCGATGCCCAGTGAAGGAACGAAATGTTTAAGCATGGGCTGGGGACAAACAGAATTCAAGAATCCAGACGCATATGCAGTTATATTAAAAAAGGTGATAGCAGTATATTTTGCACTTTTCTTCAATTCGTAACTCATTAGCATCTTGTACGTTTTCCTTGTAAATTTTACAAATTATCCCGAAAAAAAGGAACATAAATCAACTAAAAATCTTCAATTTGACTCTTGAATTTTTTCTCTACGATTTTCCCTTTTTACCTTTCTAGAAACCAAAGCATAGGTACATTTTTAAAGAATATAAAAAAATCTATTACAAATCGGGATTAGAACCCGCATCTTTCGCCTTGCCGGGGCGCTCTCAGCCACCCGTGATCGCGGGGATCGATTTTTTTCTGTTCTTCAAAAAATATTTATACAGCATTTGAATGCAATAGAACTGAATATCAAGTACCAAGTAATTCTTTTTCCCAGGTGAAGCTACCGATATACAACAGAGACCAATGTCAAGTGAATCTTCGTAAATACAAAAATTTTCGCAAATGGACACTACATGATTCTATGATGTGTGCCGGGGGGGAGGAAGGCGTTGACACTTGCACGGGAGACGGAGGTTCACCACTAGTCTGCGAAATAGATGTAAGATTATCATCATTACTTGACTGGCCAACCGGCTTGGTTGGTAAAGATTTAGATACTTCGACATGTCGGTTTCCTCACGATATTTTCCTTCACCTTTCAAGCAGTGGTGATGTTATAAAACATGAGCAGATAAATTTAAAAATCAATTTATTTTATGTACTGACTCATCACTGACTTATCACTGACTCACTGAGCCACCACAGCCTTGATGTTAATTTATAACTTACTTATAATCTATCAAACTTGTTTATTCAACTAGACTTCGTTTAGAAACGCTTCTTAATCGTCACAGAAAAATAACAATTTACCGCCGGTTCAGAAAGCAGTTTCTACAGAGTTTCTATGTATATTGTAACAATACCTACCATATGGAAATTCACGGATTTTAATCTTGGAAGCTTTACAGCGAGCGTGGTCACGGGCAGATTGCCTGCCCATACACGTTAAAAATCCGTTAAAAAGTTATTTGTATACTTCTTCTCCTTCCTTCTTTTTCTTCTTTCTATACTTCAATAATATTTTTCAGGGGGACGCCGACTCAAACCGCTATGCTGTATATGGAATGGTCTCTTTAGGATTAGGATGCGGAAGAAAAGATACCCCCGGGGTGTACACTGATGTCACTTATGTATATGACTGGGTGAAGAAGACAATGAAAGCAGAAGGTCTGCCTACTGACAGTTTTGTGTATTAAAGATGACTCATGCTACACTATGTCGCGACCGGGCCGTGCACCGTCCGGGACATGATAAAACATTATTGTATACTTTTTCTATGTAGTGACCATGGCTTGGGGGTACGGGCAACGGGAATCATGCTCTAATCTTGAAGACATCTTTGTCTATAATAAGGATTTAATAATGCTTGTAATAAAATATACCTACGCAATCTGAAAAGTGTTTCTTTTTTAATCTTTGGTAAGAAGTAAGGACATCCATTGGTCTACAATGGTAAATTATAAAATTATATTATTATAGTAACTTATGACTTATAACTGGTCTCTACCTACGTACGTGTCTCTGCGCCAAATTTCTGAACTAAAGGTTTCATTATAATTAAAATCTGGAATAATCCATACTAATATTATAAATGCGATAGTAACTCTGTCTGTCTGTCTGTTACTCAATCACGCCTAAACTACAGAACCAATTTTCATGAAATTTGGTATGGAGTTATTTTGATACTCGAGAATGGACATAGGCTACTTTTATCCCGGGAAAATGACGCCATCCCGGAAATCCCACGGGAACGGCAACTATACGGGTTTTTCTTTGACTGAGCGGGCGAAGCCGCGGGCGGAAACCTAGTAAATATTATAAATGTATTAGACAGATAGGTGTTATGTGGGTCCAATTCTTAATTTACATCAAACGAACAAAGAGCTATAGAGCTATAGCAAGAGCATTCTTTCGTGATCTTTTAGTCTAAACGAAAATTTCTATTCAGTGTTGTTGGTATTAGAACATGCATATAATCTTTTAACGACCGCACTAAGAACAACGAAAGAATGCTGATGAAGTCATAATAAAAAATATGGTAAACAAAATATCCTTAAAAGTTACCCAATTTTTGTGTACATTTTTGTCCTGACACTTATTACAAATCAATAATATGAAGGTAAAAAAAATGAATAAAAAATTACAAAAAAATAATATTTGAATATACTTATATATGTATAAAATGAAATGAAATGAATTTATTCGCAAGAAAAGTGGTAATACAATGGTGTTATGAGAGAACTTGTTCTACACAATTCGCCAGTCACAGCTGGCATGCGAATAGTTACATTCACTAAATTTTACAGTGCTTGTTAAATTTTAAATTAATATCTTCTTATATATAAAATTCTCGTGTCACAATGTTAGTCTGCATACTCCTCCGAAACGGGTGGACCGATTCTCATGAAATTTTCTGTGCATATCGGGTAAGTCTGAGAATCGGCCAACATCTATTTTTCATATGTACCACGGGCGAAGCCGGGGCGGACCGCTAGTAAATTATAAACATTCATTAACGATGATGACAGAGATTCAAATAAAATTAAAATAAATTATTACATATTATTTGCATCAAAAAAGCTCATTTAAATTATAATGGCATTTATCAATTAACCAGTTTTTAAGTTTAAATTTAAAACTATTTAGATATAATTTTATATAAAAAAACTCCTTCGAGCCGGATTTGAACCAGCGACCTATGGATATCAGTTTAATCATTCTACAGTCCACCGCTCTACCAACTGAGCTATCGAAGGTCATTGTCCAAAATAAGCTATAGGTTTTTTTTTTACATTTTCTAATCTTAATCTTAATCTTAATCTTTCTTATATATAAAAATGAATCGCAAAATGTGTTGGTAAGCGCATAACTCGAGAACGGCTGAACCGATTTCGATAATTCTTTTTTTATTATATTCCTTGAAGTACGAGGATGGTTTTTATGTAGAGAAAACGTAAATATGTACCACGGGCGAAGCCGGGGCGGACCGCTAGTATGCTATAAAAATGATAATGTCTTTATTTGTATGTTAAATATTTATAATTTCAATGTAACCAATTAAATGTAAAACCACTATCGTATTGGGAAACTGTAATGTTAGTGTGTGTTTTTTGAAAAAATAAATAAATAATAATAAATCTATACTAATATTATAAAGAGGAAAAGTTTGTAAGTATGTATATGTATGTATGGTTTTCACGCATAAACTACTAGACCGAGCAACATAGGCTATATTGCATTTTCAAAAAATTAGATATCCTTACCAAAAATGCAATAATGTAACCCAAGGTGTAAAAAAATCCATAATAAAAATTCTGTCATCGCGTGCGCTGCGGCATCTATTCCTTGAAGTACGAGGATGGTTCTTATGAAAAAAAACGTAAACATGTAGGTACCACGGGCGAAGCCGGGGCGGACCGCTAGTATTGTATAAAAATGAATCGCAAAATGTGTTGGTAAGCGCATAACTCGAGAACGGCTGAACCGATTTCGATAATTCTTTTTTTATTATATTCCTTCAAGTACGAGGATGGTTTTTATGTAGAGAAAACGTAAACATGTACCATGGGCGAAGCCGGGGCGGACCGCTAGTACTATTATAAAGGCGAAAGTTTGTGAGGATGTATGTGTGTGTGTTTGTTACTCTTTCACGCAAATACTACTGAACCGAGTACAATGAAATGTAGCACACATATAGAGGGTAACTTGGATTAACACATATAGGGTAGGTTTTATCCCGGAATTCTCACTGAAACGGGAACTGTGCGGGTTTTTCTTTGAAAACGCGGGCGAAGCCGCGGGCGGAAAGCTAGTCTATAAAATTCCCTTCGCAACGTCCTAAATAAATCTTAAATGAACAGAATTTAAGCTATTTAGTGAATTTGTAGCATAATATAATTAAGTGGACTAACAAATATGTAATTCATCTTTAATACTAGCTGTGCTCCGCGGTTTCACCCGCAGTGCTCCACTCCTGTTGGTCTCAGCGAGATGATAATATATAGCCTATAGCCTTCCTCGATATATGGGCTATCTAACACCGAAATATTTTTTTCAAATCGGACCAGTAGCTCCCGAGATTAGCGCGTTCAAACAAACAAACTGTTCAGCTTTATAATATTAGTATAGATTACATACTTATTATCAAAAGGAGTTTCGTTTATAAATAAAACAACAATCTAGTTCATATACCCACATTTTATTAAGACATCACAAATAAATAGGCACAAAAATACAATGTATAAACAATAAAAGATAAACTTTAAAAATTTAAATATCAACAGAAATATAATAATGATAACAATATCTAATTCAATAAATGCACAAAATAACTGGTAATTAAACATTACGGCCAAACAAAATAAATTTAATGAATAAAATTAGCTTAATGATTCCAAATATACGACACCAAGCATTCATTATTATGTTATTAATGATAAATTCCTGCGACATTCAAAAGCTTTAAAATATCACTATACTATCACAATAATATTATTATTGGCATGTACCAATCAACTAAAAGTACTAACAATCTCCTTACTATGGAACGTGACTCGGAAATAAATAATGGTACGTTCAGACGCGTGGCAAACAGCCTGGCAAGCAGCCCGTGCGCTTACGGTACAAACAAACAAACACGAGCGCATGCACAAAGAACATGTTTACATGCTTGTGCCCGTGCTTGTGCTCGTTGAATGTCACTTTGAACGCAAGCGTCTGAACCCACCATAAAAATACATACTCTATAAACCTTGGTTGCGTGGCAAAACGAGCGGGTTGCAAAAAATTTCCACTACATTCGCTGGTTGTCAATAAGTATACGTTCTTAAAGTTTTAATGATTATCGAACCCCATCTGTTGGCTATTCCGTCGTATCACTACAATATTGACTCAATGAATAATAGTACACAATTTTTTTTTTGTTCACTGGTTCTTGGTGTTTTTCAATATTGATACTTTTAGCGCCATCTAGTGTCCTTACTAGAACTAATTTCAAAATCACGCTCGATAGTATAGAGATTGTCAATCCTCATAATTTATTAGTCCATGTTATGACAACAATTATTACAAGAAAATAGCATTACTCATTTAAATGTATACCTACGATATTAAAATATTTTACAAAATTCACGTATTATTACTGCATACACTTTCAGCGGTTCGCTGTCACCTTACGCTAACTATCACCTACAATTATCCGAAACTAAATAATGATATAATAGTTCAATCATTACGTAGAGTAAAATGAAATTTTATCATTAAAATAATGACAGATACGTTAAGGACCCAAATCCAGCTATTGTTTTAAAAATTCAAAACTATTATTTTAAACGAATCAAATATGAATGTATGAAATATCTCGATACGATTAAGATTATTTCTCTTGAAGAGAACTTACCTAACATGCAACGATTTATACTAAACACTACTTATATTGGAAGTTTATGTGATTATTCCATATTACTTTTTCTACTTCTAACAGCTATTAAAATGTTAAGTATTGTGAATATAAATATAGTATATTAAAGTTCAAAGAGTTGTTCTAAGTAATAAATTGATAAGCGGACTTAGTAATTATATAGAGATGTTAATTAATAAAATGTAACAGACCAAGTTTCAATACATTTACCCAATCCACTCTACGCAGCCATACGTAAGAGAATCGGTATAAGTCTTCCATATTTTGTATCATTACCAAAATGTTAAAATTTCCGAAACAACGTGACTACAAAATGACGTAATTTAATGATGTGATGATATTAAAAATTTGATGACTTTATGATATTTCTATATGCGTATACGATTTTCAATACGTATTTTTCGATATGTATTTAGATTTAATATTCGATATGGCTTGATTCATTTATTAATGATGAACGCACATGATATTTCGTGTTTCGACTTTTAACTTTTAGTAATGAATTGATAATATTTTATAATGATATAAGTAACATAGGAAAATGACAAATACAGTATCGAAACATGTTCCATTACATTTATTTTTTAATACTATAAAGAGACATCAACATTCTACTTTCACATAACGAATATATCATGATTGTTTTATACGAGAAAGAGAGTAAATACACTTATATGAGATCCTATCATTAAAATTTTATCATTAAGTAAATGTTCTAGAAGCTTTTAATGATAAATATTTCTTACAATAATGATAGATAACACACATTCATATTTGATGAATTAATCTACTTTATCAGTAATTATTGTGATATTTTATACGATTATCTATATAGAGAATATTATTGTTCAAAGTATCTACTAGTATAGCAATATGTATTAAAAATATAAATAAATCATGCTTTATTGGTCCATTGATTCTGCAATTATGAAACAATAGTGCAAAATTAACAAGTGGCAAGCTTAATAATATACATATAAAAATTATATTTATTGTCTTTAAAATGTAAATTAAAAAAATATATTGTCAAAGTCACAAATGCAAAATTAAAACGTATACAGAGTATAAATAATGGGGTTAGAAAATGTCACTATAAGTATCTATTATTTATTCTATGCCTAATATAGTTATAGAAAATAGTAAAAGATTTCCAGCCAAAATTTGAAGTAACACTCAGAAAATTGGTCATAAATCTACATAAATTTTCATTAAACATGTCTATAGAAATATATTTCAAAACGCTACTGTTAAATATTATTGTTCGTATATATAACTACAATATAGTTAATATTTTATATAATATAAACACGCAAAAACGCTTCGACGTCTTCTAAATATGAATATATTTATTTACCACAGATAATTAATCTAGTAAGCAACGTTCATACCTCTTATTTATAGATTAAAAATAAATCGGGCGGGTGACAAGATGGCGGCGGTAAGATGGCGGTTTATTCGTCTTCTTCGTTTTGGTAGCTCACGTAGCGAACTGATGATTTGTCGCTAATTATTAGACTCTGTAATAAAAATTATTAATTATTGTTATTTTTTTACGAGCGTTGTTTTAAGCAAATTATAAACATAATATATCATGACCATAGTTTACCCATGACATGGTTTGCTGTACTAATTCCTTGTCCTAGTTGTTCCTAGTTCCTAGTTGTATAACGGCAATAAAGAAAATTATTCGACCTTACCATTGATACAGTTTTAAAAAGTTGACAGTATACAGGGTTACTTGTAAAACACCAGCAACCTCGCAGGACAAGATAGCTAACATCATAAGTAACAACATTTGTTCTACGACTTTTGGCATAACGCAATAAATTATTTTTAAATTATTTTTTAAACTTTTATTGTACTGTCCTAACATTTGTAAGTCTATGTTCTATTCATTATCGGATGGACGGCGCGACGTCCCCTTCCCCCTCTCTTTCGCTTTTTGTTTACGTAATTTTTGGGATGCGCGTAGAGTTTACAATAATATTCAAACGGAAAATTGAATTAATATTTATTTTTGTATGAAAAAAAAACCGAACAAATTATCAAAAGTCGTAGAACAAATGTTGTTACTTATGATGTTAGCTATCTTGTCCTGCGAGGTTGCCGGTGTTTTACAAGTAACCCTGTATAAAACGATACGTATGAATCTTTTCTTTAGAATAAATATAATATATTCGGTCTCGTTAAATAAGAATAATGATAGATTTTTTCAACAATAAAAAACTTACTAATTACATGTAACATGAAAATAACGATATGTCACCGTTAAATTGTAAAAATGCGCCTTTTTTAATGCTCTGGGTTACCTGTTTTTCGTCTCTAGCCGGTGGCGAGCGTAGCAACACTAAAAGTGGTGCATACGCAAAGTTCAGTATGGCAATGATCACTAGCATCCATTCAAAGCCAATGCTGTTCACTAGTGCTCCAGAAAACGCTGGGCCTGTTCAAAAGATGATAAGTTCGTTATTAATTCACATATTAATATTGTTAGACGTAACTTTTGATTTAATATTTTTGTGAATGAATAGTTGTCACTATTCTGACCATGCTTAGCTGTCGAATACTATAAATTATTGCCGCTTTCCTTTGACTCGTGGCGCATTCGTACGAATAGTGCCTAGGGGCTCGGACGTTGTTTATACGATGTTCGACCCAACTACCCTCACTTTGCTAATAGTCGTTGACTTGCTGCGATTTGTTATCAACTACCTACATCAATTAGGTAGCTGTATAGAATCGCAGTACATTCTTATTACATTCAAACTAATATTTAACCCGGCCTCGCGTGTTATTTCTTATAATATATCACCATTATATACCATATAGCAACATTAAGTCATTCTCTATAATAAACTAGCGGTCCGCCCCGGCTTCGCCCGTGGTACCTACATGTTTAAACTATCCTATCTCTCAAGTAAGATCGAACTGCACATGGTGTGCGAATTTTATTATAATCGGTTAAGTGGTTTAGGAGTCCATTGAGGACAAACATTGAGACACGAGATTTATATATATTAAGATTATTTATAGAGAGACATTTTTGCTGTTGTTATAAAGTCTATGGTTCAGTAACAAGTTTGATAAAATCAGACTCCATAAGATGGGGAAATGAATACTCAGCTAGTGATAATGAGGTTGCCGATAACAATGATAACGGTTATGATGATTATAGAAATTTCGATGATGATGGTGATTATTATAAATTTAATGATGGTAATAATGGATAAAGTTGAAAATAACGTTGACGATATTGATGTGAACAATAATGATAATAAAATTAATGATAAACTAGCAAACCGGGCGAACTCCGTTTCGCCACCAGAGACACCTTTTCTTTGCTATAAACCTCACGGAGCCCGAGACTTTCCAACGAATGCAAAACCGTGGAAATCGGTTCGTGCGTTCTGGAGTTATAGCGTCAGGAAGGAAAACCCGACTTATTTTTATATAGTTGTATAAACTTCAAACTCACCAACAGCATATCCTAAACAAAAAGCAGTGTCTCCAATCGCATACACTGAACCGTACACGGCAGCATGGCGGATGTCGACAAGGAAGCCAAGTTCCGGCATCATGGACGAATCAACCATGCCTATAGCGAAGCCGAGACCAGCGTTCGGGATTATCAGGTGTTCTAGCTTGCGGGCCATTGGGATCTGGAATAAATAGAAATAAGGATGAAGGAAATACTGTTTATTCACAGTATAATTTTGGAAACAAGAATTCATGAATTCGTGATCTTTTAGTGTAAACGAAAACTCGTATTCAATATTATTCAGCATTAGAACATTGCAAAAAATCTTTTCTATTTTATAAAGTGCTATTTCTGTGTGTGAATTATATAGTGAATTAAAAGTTGTATTGTGTATCGTTTAAATCAGTGAAATAAATAAATTATTATTATAATTGTGTGTTTTTTTAAACACATTTACGCAACAACTTAACAGAACGCTTTTTGAACGAACGCGAACGAAGAACAACGAAAGAATGCTCTACGCCTGTTTAGACCAAAAGAATTTGACATAGTGGGGTTAGGGGGCGTCCATAAATTACGTGAGTTGTTTTAGGGGGGGAGGGGGTCGAGTAAAATCTCATCTAACCTTACGTTGGGGAGAGGGGGGGTGTCAGCAAATATCACGCAATTTTTTTTTAATTGAAATAAAAAAAATTATACTCTTTTGGTCCATTTAATCCAAATAACATGCTTAAGATTTTAATGTTACGGTTAAGATTTAAATATTCTATTGTTACTTTGTTATAACACTAAATTATAACTTGCTGAAACAATACATAATATTAATTACTATTTTTAACTAGTCGTAAACAAAAGCACAAAACAGTTTTTTTTTCTTTTTAAAATGACAAATAAACATAAGAAACCACGAAACCCACATTTTGAAAAATCTCACGTGAGATGAGGGGATGGGGGAGGTGGTTCAATAAAATCTCATGATATCTCACCAGAGGGGGAGGGAGGGTCAAAAAATTGACAAAAACCCCTCACGTAATTTATGGACGCTCCCTTAGAATGAGCATTCGCTCGTTTGATCTAAATGCCTCGTTAGAGACCGGTAAACTTTAAAGATGTATAACCAAAGAAAATCTTACCAAAATGAGGCAAAAACCAATAATGATGAGTCCTGAGCAAGCAGCAAGCCAGCGTCCCATTTTGTGTCCAAGAGGTCCGAATAGATTTGTTCCTGTAAAATAAGGTATTAAAGAACTTACAAATTGTTCTTTAAAATTTGATATTTTTAGTTTTATGGCATTCAAATCCCTACTAATATTACAAAATATGCGAAAGTAACTCTGTCTCTCTGTCTGTTACGCTTTCCCGCTTAAACCTCTCAACCGATTTTGATGAAATTTGGCACAGACAATCTTTATAACCTGAGAAAGAACACAGGCTACCTTTTATTGCGAAATATGTACCACGGGCGAAGCCGGGGCGGACCGCTAGTGCTTTAAAAATATAAATTGGTCAGGCATCCGCCCCGGATTCGTGTGAAAGGATGCGGGTTCGAGTCCCGCCTCGTGATCGAATTTTTTCTATTCTTTATAAAATGTTCTTTAAAATATTTTTTTTGACTCATTAATAAAAATACGATAGAAGAGATTTAAATAACAGTAAAAATACAAGATATTTTATTTATTGAAGTAAAACTTCTTTAAGCGTGTTAAAAATAAAATTTGAAGATCGCGTCATAAGAACACCGTCACGTCATATAGTAAGGCGACGATTTTGGTATCTTTAAATTTTGCCAAAGAAGTTTCACATCTGACACGTGTAATATTTAATTGATTTTTTTAAGATGCAATAGGCAGCCACTATTTAAGCTGGCATGTCTATGGCCACCTACGCCAGTTTTATTGCCCCAATGGTAAGTTTTATTTTTAAGTTTTTTAAGAAGTGTCTTAATTTTTGTTGTATTCATTTTTTTTTCCTTCCTAATGAAATACCACACATTTTTTGTATCTTTTTTTGTGTTTGTTTATCCCTCACCAATCAGATAGCATATACTAGCGGGCAGGAAGGCGACGCCCTGCTGCCAGCGACGCGCCTCCATCGTGTCCGCCATCCAGATCGGCAGGCTCGGCTCCAGCATCGCTATACCCACGTTTGCGAATGTTATTGCACCTGTAAGGAAAAAAACGTTATGTAAAAAACGGTATGAGGCGTGAAAAAATTTAAGATAAGCAACAAAAAAAAAGATTCTTTTCCAAAAATAATAAATGCCACCTAACTGGAACACGCTTCACTTGCTATGAAATATCTAAGTATTAAGGTATAAAGTATGTGCTTATCCAGACTATAATTGTTAATCTCTAGTGTGATAAATACGAAAATGTGGTTGGTGTTTCTTTCTTTGATTTCGCAGCGAAGAGATTTTGTGGTATGGTTTGCGTCTACAGATAGTAAGTAGGATAGAAAGTGGCATAGGCTACTGTTACTGCTCTATGAACCTCTGTGAGTCTCATTCCGATTGCAATTTCAACACATACAAGCCAAATTATGCTTATGTGTGTGTGTGTGTATGTATGTCTTTATGGGAAAGATTGTGTGTATATATAATTACCAGCAGCAACAAGGATGTAGGGATCCGTGACGAGTGCCTTCAAAGATGGTGGTTCGCTCTCCTGTCGTACGACTCCAGGCTGGAGAATCATGAGCTGCAGTACTGTAGAACAGTAAAGAAATTAAATTATTAGATTTCCATATAAGTTGACGTCGGTCAAGTAGTTAAAAGTGTAATTAATTATTTAAAAAAGTAAGTAGTCATAAGAACTGTCATATCGAATTTACTTTTACCATAATTTATTCTACAGGCCCATGTTGAATAAATTATGGGTCATTTAAACCACCAGGTGAACTATCTAGAACGATATAAGAGCATAAAATAATAAGATTCAGCACTATGCCGTCACTTGTAAGCTGACCTGCGTGCAGATGAGAATTCGAAAGTACAGGTACAGATTTTTACCCTTGTCTCCATGATTTTTGTGCGGCGTTGCGGAATAATGGATTAAAGGCAGTATTGAAATATGTAGTATGACACAGATGACGTACAAAATCAAATGACCAAATTTACCCCGGCAACTGTCGGAAAATAAAAATAAATTTCAACTTTTTGGACCACCATTTTGAGATGTGAAAACTTAAAACTCGATGCTCATATCTCAGAATTTTGAGTGTTGAAATTTCAACAAAGTATGAACAACAACATGTCGGTAACGTGATTTTATCTACATAAAATTACTCAATGCGGCTAAAGAATAATTATATTATCAAGAAGTTACTATACAGAGTAAAAAAATATTGCATGAAGCTTTTTTTGTACATTTTATCTACTCCTATGGTATGTACATTGTAACTCACATCCATCACCCAGCGCGAGAGCAGACAGCATCAAGAAGGGTGCAGTTTTTCCCACGAACTCGTACATCAGGCCTCCAAAGGGTGGACCGATGAGGACTCCCAGCGCCAACCCTCCGAGGGCTATACCCATCGCGTTACCACGTTCCTGTGGGGGGAAATAAATGATGGAATATAACTAGTCAAAATGAGATTTCGAATATAAATGAGCTCATGCGTTAATCTGATGTATAACAAATGATCGTAGTTTCATCCTAATACATCCAGTATTTTTTTTTGTCAAAGACTACATACATCCGAGCAAACTTTCTTATTTATAATATTAGTAGGATTAGTAAGAGGATTTTGCTGCCAAAATATACTAATAAACACACATCAACAAAGTCTAGGGATATTTTGTAATGTACAAATATCCAAAAATCAATGAAGAATTTTGTCATAATATTGTAAATGGAAGATATATAGTTATAATAATACATGTTTTTCTCTAATTTTATGTTATTTCTGTATCTCTATTTCTTCTGTATACATGTACCATAAGTTAACGGATTTTTTTATTTATTTATTTATTCATACTTTATTGCTCTGACAAAACTTAACTAGGAACTTAATCTAATTATAAATTAAAACAAATGGCGGTCTTATCGCTAAATAGCGATTTCTTCCAGACAACCAGACGTACGAAAGGAAGTTAGCTTGAGGAGAGGAATAGGGCAGAGCATAAATTTAATAAGTAAGAATATATTAATATGTAACTATAAGATTATCGAGAAATACAATATATATTCACAATAGTAGGTATAGGAAGGAATAATTAAGGCCATAAAAATATGTTAATAAATATAGTTATAAAGCGATAAAGATATAATACAAAATAGATTATTAAGTACGACAAGAAGAATGATAATTATCGCGTACCATTATTTTAAATTTATGTAATGACTGTGCCTTTTTTATTGGTTCTGGTAATGCGTTCCACAATTTAATAGCCTGAACAGTGAAGGAAGTATCGTAGAAACAAGTAAGGTGTGGTGGCATTCGTAAACGATACATTTCAGTGGAGCGAACAGGTTCTCCATTGTTACCCCTGAAGACAATTTTTTCTTTTAGGTATTTCGGCATCTTTGGGTTGAACATTACCTGATAGAGAAGATGCAGCACATGAGCATTCCGGCGAAATCGGATCGGTAGCCATTTGAGTTTAGACCGGAACTCAGATACATGGTCATATTTCCGTAGACCAAATATGAATCGTATACAGAGATTTTGTAGACGTTCGAGTTTGTTTATTTGGTCTACGGAAAGATTGACATAACTCACATCGGCGTAGTCAAGTATGGGCAAAAGGAGGGATTGAGCTAACAGGATTTTGGTTGGAAGAGGAAGGAAATTTTGTAGACGTCGCAAAGACGCCACAGTTGCATACATTTCTTATCGGATTTATAACGACTACACAAAAACAGACTTAAATCAAGAGCTAATAAGATCAAATTTACCTTATCATCCGGATATCTTTCCGCCAACATGCCCATACCAGATACGGAAGAACAAGACGACCCAATACCTTGGAGTGCTCTGGCTATGAAGAGTACGCTGTACGATCTACCGAACGCGAATACTGCAAGAAATCAAACATTTTTTTTCTATATTTTTTTATCTGTGTTAGTGGTAACGCGTCTTTGAACATTTTTGAAGTGAAAACTTCTTTAGCGGCGTTGGGTATAAAATCTTAAACTCGCGTCAGGACACGTGACGATCGAAAAAGCGTGACGGATACCATTCCAAAATATCAAACATGCTCAACGTTAATAATCAAGTTTTCACTTCTGCCGGCACTCCCGGAGTGCAACCCGTCTTTTTTTTATTTTTTTTTTTATTTCGCTCTATCGTTAACAGACATTACTGCGTTTGATTGTTGGTATAACCTAAATGTCTCGATTTAGTATAAAACGACACGAACGAAATTGTTGATTAAAATTTAAAATTATTGACTTTCTTATTCTTATATATGTTATTTCTTTACTTTGTGAATTAAATCTATTTACGGAAGTAAAAGTGTTGTTACAGAATAAGATACAAATTTTTAATAACAAAATTTCCAAAATAAATTTTCTCTAAACAAACTTACTTATCGTGGAGAGGAACATCAGTATGAAACCGGTGAACATTGGTACGCTGTAACCGATCCTAAAAAAAAAATTATTAAGCATTACTAAAAAATCATTGATTTCAAACTTTTACTCCCGTGTGTAAATTGTAAATGTAAACCATCCTCGAAACAAGCTAAAGTCACAAAAATTTCATTGAAATCGGTCCTGCCGTTTATGAGGAGCTTACTGCCAAACACACGAGCAAAATTTCTAAAATTTAACACACTATGCAAACTGTGTCGTGGCCAGAAAGTTTCGAATAATTTATAATTATAATTTCAAATCTTACTTATGTGTCAGAGGACCAACGAAGGGGTTAGCTATGAGCTGCACTATGGCTTTGCTCGCAAACATCACTCCGACAGCTACCGTCTCATGGATCAGTTCTTGATGACGGACTTCCTTTTCAGCCGTGATGTTAACTGCAAAACAAAATTATTAAGCACTAGCTTTTCGCCTGTGGCTTCACCCGCTTTGTTAAAAAAAAATTGGTTGTCTGTAAAGTCGGTTTACTGACGATCAGAGGCGGCTCGTGACAAAATTTTATGGGTGTTCACTTGAAATAAAACACTGAAAATACATGGTGTAAAGCAGTACATTTATCAAAAAAATTACTTATAAAGGAAATACATACGTCTTTCTTTTTACGCTCGTAAAATATGTCTGTTGTTGCTTTCATCACAACCACACAACCACGGTGTTTTCACATAATATTGTTCGGACTTCGGATTTAAACACCCGCGTAACTATATGTTTTCGTTTTTGTCGTACATTTTTGCGTAAGGTCAAGTTCAGGCCGTGGCAGTCCCTTAGCTTTCAATTCAAGCCGAATTTGTAACGTTTTAACACACTTTTTAATGAACGCCACATTATAATTGTTCATTTTCACACTCACAAGTAATACTGATAACTAGTAACTACAGACTATTTCAACACGTATCTTATGATTTTAATTAGAAAATTCCCGAATTTGCATTCGCGCGCGTGCATTGAAGTTGACTCGAGAGTCGAGTGTTTGTTTATAATATAGAGAGTGGCAAC
Organism: Colias philodice; assembly: GCF_061535455.1. Taxonomy (NCBI): domain Eukaryota; kingdom Metazoa; phylum Arthropoda; class Insecta; order Lepidoptera; family Pieridae; genus Colias; species Colias philodice. Next base: position 5,365,153 of record NC_143114.1, on the reverse strand, counting down.
CTCGCGCAATCGCTGTCCTGTGTACGGGCGCCCAGGCGCGGCGGTAAAAACGAACCGGCAACGTTTGCGGGTGCGGCGCTCCGAATTTTGCTATTTTTCCATAGAAAATCTTCTGTTTCACGCGCGCAGGGCACTGGCAAACCCTCTCTTTCACTCCTATTGGATTTCGTATTAGGAAATGTACTAAATATTTTTTCATTGGAGCGCAATCGTGAGCGCTCCGCTTCGCGCGTTACTGTATAATACAGTATTATTCAGGTGTATGGAATGATGGAATGATGGATATATTCATTGGTATTGACAGTAGTTTTTTACGATTACGATTGATTTTAAATAGTAATAATTAATATTAATAATGAAATTAAGGAGTATGATTTTATTATAATTATTTATGGGAGTTCACTGCACCAGCGCTCCTTAGGGCGAGCCGCCTCTGCTGACGATAGTTGAACGTGACAACGTCCGATTGTGCTTCTTTGTCGCTCGTTCCGCGCTCTCGCTCGCACTTCAAGCCTTACATGGAACGCCTCAGATGAGTCAGAGCGAGGTAACGCCGCATGAGTCATGTTTTTTCGTGCGTGCAGCCGGCTTTATCGAATTATAAGACGTTGTCACGTCAAAACCTAAATTATATACTAAAACCTTCTAGTTTAATCAACATATCTGCCGCAGTCATGGTTGTATTTGCTATTTGATTGAATGACTAGCGCCTTCATTGAATGACGACATTCAATTGATAACTTCTAACTAGGCTGAACGTTGATTTAACAAAAATGTTATACAACTAGTTAGCAGATTGTAAAATAGCCCTTTGAACTTTGACTAAAGAACTAAGTAGCATATTATGTATTGGAAAATGTATTCTTTTTACCACAAATCTACCTTAATAGTTACTTAGAAATTAAATCTAAAAATGACTACTTACCACGAGTAACATTTTCAATCGGCAAGCCAGTAATATTCATACAGGGACAGTAGGGGGTCGGCGCTGGCGGCGGGGTGGTCAGGTCCTCGATAGCCACGGAGAGAGGCGCGTCCGGGTGCTGTATGTCGTATAGGAACTCCGGGATGATGGGCACTGAGGAATAATAGAGTAAATGATGCAGGGTTCTGTAGTAATTTAAGTTAATGATGCAATCTATAATCGTTAATTTTGTATCCATGATAAACGTATTTTAATTTCATTTCATTTTCATTCCAATCTTAAAAAAGAGACGAGATTCACAATCAAACAAATCTTTAGTTTTTATAGAAAGAAAGAAAGAAAGAAAGAAAATACGTTTATTCGGCAATCAGTAAGACACAATCATCACAAAACATTAATAAAAGCAAAACAAAAACATACAAAAAAGAAATGGAAAACAATAATAAAATAAAACAAAAAATAAATCAATGTAATATGAAAGTGCCCCCGTATCGCCAAAAAGGACCAAGTTCAGCATGTGCCAGGCATATTATGCCTGGCGCTGGTTTTCAACAAGATCCCTTTAAGATCCGACTCACGGACGTGAGACGACGCAATGATAATAATAATTAAAATAGTGTTTATAATAAGTAAGTAGTGCATTTTGAGTGTATGAAAATCATATATATAAATATCACATATAATTATAAAGTAATATAATAAAATAATACAATAAAACAGATATAGGTACATTACATTATACATCATATTAAATTACACGCAGGCCTAAAATAAAGAACATTGTCCAAAGCTACAAACACATCAAATATAATTCAGTGAAAGAACAGAACACGAAAACAGAAACAGAAACTGGACACTAGCTTATCCTACGCTGCTCATCGATCAAGTAGTTTTTAAGGTGTTTCTTGAACGTGTTAATATTAACCAATAACCTAATCGGTGGGGGCAAGTCGTTCCATATTTTTGATGCTGCATAGCGGAAGCTGCCTCTAAAAGTAGTCGATCTATGCTGAGGAATAATAAGTGGCTGAGCGCAACTTCTGCACGCAACATCCCGACTATTGGTTGTCCAGTTTAACTTTTCATAAAGGTAAATGGGCGTACGGGTCTTGATGATCCCAAACATAAGAGACGCCAGATGCAATTGGCGCCTTGCCTTTAGCTTGAGAATTCCATGCTTATTTAAGAATGGCGTGACGTGACTGCGAGGTGGAATTGTGTAACAGTAGCGCGTACACGCATTCTGTACTCTTTGTACGAGCCTTTCGGTTCTGGCCATGAGACGTGGACCGTAGACAGTATCACCGTAATTAAGTTTAGATAGAACCAAAGATTCTATCAAACGCACTCGAAGGTCCTCCGACAGGTATGGACGCACTCTATACAAAGTTTTTAAACGGAAAAAACAATTACTAACTGTGTTAGTGATATGTTTCTCATATCTTAGTGAGCTATCTACATAAAGACCTAGATTGCGCGCCTCGTAAACTCTCTGGATTGTCTTACCTACGATTTTAACATCAAAAGGTGGCATAGATGTGATATACTTTTTTGCACCGAATAACATATACTTTGTCTTATCAGGATTTAACACCAAAGCATTTGTGTCAGCCCAATCTGCAATACGTGAAAGGTCATCATTCAAGTGTTTTATAGCATTATCAAAATCATTCGGAAAGAAAGAAATATAAACCTGAGTATCATCGGCATAAATGTGGAACTTACACTTTTTTATTGAATTAACTATATCGGCCGAGTATAAAATAAATAGGATGGGGCCCAGAATAGAGCCTTGGGGAACACCTCTATCAAGAAGACCAAAATCTGAAAATACGGAGCTACCATCATCCAATCTGATTTCGACACTCTGCTGACGGTTGTATAAATAACTGTGAAACCAGTGTACTGTGCTGTGGCTAAAGCCATAGTAACGCAGCTTCGACAGAAGCAAAGGAATACTTATACAATCAAATGCTCGGGAAAAATCAAGCAGCACAAGGATGGTACACATACCCTTATCCTGAGCGGCCAATACATTGTCCGTTACGTCCAACAGAGTTGTTGTGGTACTATGGCATTTCCTAAAACCAGACTGAAATACGGGAAGCAAGTTATTGTTCTCAATAAACTCCGTAAGTTGCCTACAAACAACCCGCTCCAATACCTTCGACATGCACGGCAAAACACTTATCGGCCTCAAATCCTTGAATGAAACAGGGTTACGATTCTTAGGCAGAGGCCGAACCAAAGCTTTTTTCCACAAATCGGGAAACGTCGACGTCAAAATGGAGCCATTAATAATCTGAGTTATAGGTTTCAGGGTGTGAGGAAGAGTAAGCAGCAGCATATTCAAATTTATTCCATCACAACCCCCAGCGTTCGACGCGAGTCCCAGCAAACATTTTGACACAGTGTCTTCAGAAACAGTTGTTAATTCAAAAACCGCCTCGCTGTGCAGATGGGAGTCGAAGAACATTAAGGACGTTGAATCTACAATAGCACTACCTGGGACTTGTAAAAAATGCTGATTTATTTGATTGGGGCAGGACAGATGTGGTGGGAGCTCATTTAATTGTTTGCGAGGTAAAACATTAGATTTTATATTTTTCCAAAGCACCTGAGGTTCATTTATTTTATCATTTATACTAAAACGAAAATAAGCTACTTTTTCATTATGTAAAGAGGACACGACGAGAGATTTCAATTGATGGTAGTAATCCTTTTTAGAATCTGTCTTAGATTTCCGATATTTAGATAAAGCGGCATCGCGTAACTTCATCATGGTTTTTATAGTGTCAGTAATCCAGGGATGTGAGGGCTCTTTGAAAACGATTGTCCTAATGGGTGCATGTAAATCAAACAGCGCAATAATGCACTTTGAGAAAGCCTCAACCATAGCATTTACTGAGTCCAGATGCATGAAATTATTCCAATCTATTTTACTCAGGTCTTTATTTAAACTTTCTCGACAAATACATTTAAGAGGACGGAATTTAGTTACATAAGGTTTTAATCTATTTCTTTTTATGTTGAACTCACACATAACGACAGAATGACCAAGACTAGATCTGTATGGTTCGACTGTAACGTTCCTAGCCTGCAAATCCGTGCAAACTAAATCGATTAGAGTTTGACTGCCTTCAGTAAAGTGGGTAGGAGCAGAAACAAGCTGTGAAAGGCTCAAGGAAGAAAGAAATTCATTTATTTTTAAAGATTTAGAATCATTACAATTTATCATATTTACATTGAAATCCCCCAACAATACACAATGATCAACTTTATCAAGTGCACTTATTGTGTCAGTCAAAGTATCCAGAAACAAATCCAGATTAAGCCACGGCGGACGATAGGCTGTTCCCACCGCAATATGTTTACCGTTGACCACTAACCTCAGCCACATTTGTTCAACCGATTCACAGTTTGGATTAATTGGGATGGTTATCGCTTTAACCTTTAATCCACACCTGACATAAAAACCTACCCCGCCACCACGGCCCGAGCGCACCGTCGCAGGCCGCGGGACATGCCGCAGTCGGTATCCGGGAACAACAGGAGCGCGACCGCCATCTCTATAGCATTCAAATGCTTTATAAAGAAAAGAAAACATCGATTATCAGGCGAGATTCGAACCTATGTCTTTTTGCCATACATAAACGGACAGATTTTATTCAAACTTTGTACACTATAAAGGATATGTGACTATAGATTATAATATACTAGATTTCCGCCCGCGGTTTCGCCCGCGTTTTCAAAGGAAAACCCGCATAGTTCCCGTTCCCGTGGGATTTCCATCCAAGTTACCCACTATATGTGTGCTAAATTACATTATAATCGGTTCAGTAGTCTTTGCGTAAAAGAGTAACAAACACACACACACACACACACACACACACACCCTCACAAACTTTCGCATTTATAATATTAGTAGGATAGTACAATAATTTCATGAGTTTTAACGTAGATGGACAAGAAAAAAATAATACCCTTAAAGAAACTTTATTTTACTTTAATTTTTTTTATTATTGCCAGTTAAATTCCATGCAAGATTATACTATAGTTATTAGTTACTAAGATATATGTTTATTTATTTATTTGGGTACATCGACAGATCGCGCATACATCATTCCTTAATAATAAATGGATAGAGTAATAATATTCTAATGCTTGACCCTATTATAAATGTACACAGCATTACAAGAAAAACTAAAGATAAATGTAGTCAATGAGGATGGTTTATACAACTAAAATAAGTATATTAATTCAATATTGCTTAATTCTAAAACGTGATGTGATATGATCTGTGCACCTTTCGTTAAAACATTGGCAGACTATCGTGAAAAATATCAAGTTTCGGAGCTTTAGTGAGTATATGTTATCATATAGCTTTAAAGATAGCCGAGACACATCGTTAATGATGTAAGTATTAGCTTGAATCCTAACATACTTAGATAACATAATATATTCTGTACTTAGTGTTAAGAGGAGGCTTCCTAACTTAATTTCATTGCACTGAGAGACCGGTTAGACCGCTACGGTGCTAGACGCTAACACAGCCGTAATAAAGTTGAACATCTCGTAATATCGTTCGAGCTCGAAACTAAATCTCGTAAGTCTCAATTCTTATTTCGTTTATAACTAAAGTAATAATTGATCTAGAGAAAAAATATCTTGGGATTGGATAGTAAACTATATTTTTTTACTGTTAACATTTATTTTAGACATAAAGTCCAAGTAAATCTTAAAAAAATGTAATAATCCTTAAAAAAGGCATAATTTTTGAATAAAAAATGAATTGAGCGAAAATGTTACAATTACACAATTACGTAACTGTCTTGTACATGGAAAGAAAAAGACCCAATAAATCATATACTAAAGTTCCATTTTGATTGTATGTGTGACTGTTTCAGAATATTAATGCAAATTCACATAAAATTTAGGGAGCCTCCCCTTAAAGATAGCCGAGACACATCGTTAATGATGTAAGTACTAGCTTGAATCCTAACATACTTAGAATAACATATATTCTGTACTTAGTGTTAATGTGTTGATTTAGTGCTTTCGTTAGAGAAATCTGCAATGTGACCTAGATTGCTTACGTTTCTAGGATATGTTTATTGATATTCTTAAGGGGACTAGTAGAGGTAAACGCGAGTTTTATAATGCTAAAGTATATGATTAACTGCAGTAAAAAATCTCAGACAAATATATGATATTCTTCAGGAGATATACTAGCTAGATAGTGTGTTGAAAACACAATACAACTTATTTTACTCGATAAAATAAAATCGTGATCTCTATCAACCGTCGTCGATTGTGTTAATGTGTGCGCAAGTCACTCAAGTTCAGCTAGCTCTTGTAGTCCTCTATGGTTAAAATTGAGGTTTTTATTGTTTAAATTGTAATAATGTAAATTAAAAAATTAAACAAGAAGTTATATTGCGTATTTTGTTTTATTTCATGAAGTAGGTTTTTATTATTTTGATAGACCAAATTTAGATTTTATAACATTTTTTTTTTACTATTTTAAAATGACTTGATTATTTTAAATATTGTTTTATACATTTTGTTTTAACTATGTTTTAAAACATTTCTTTGTTATTCAATTAGAATTTTCACTTTATGTAAATGGTATAACTGTCTCATTCAAAAATCCATCGAAATATGTTTAGCCTTTTTAGGTGATATCTTAAGGCGTTCGCTTACCAGTTAACCAGTAAGCTAGATAAAATTAGTATTTTACTCACATTTAAATTTAAAAGCTAAATTTCACCCTATTTATCGATATCCCAGCGAAAATACACCAAACCCAATTTATCGATACAAAGCACATCACTAGCTGTCATCGACACGCTCACTCGACACCATTGAGAGCGTAATGAAATTTCGCACGAAATTGAACGATTTCTATGAAAATATTGTAAAGGGTAGATTCGGAGCAATTTGTATTCATATTTTATATTATTAGTATAAGCAAAAGTGGATTTTGAGTGCTGCTAAAGATTTTCTTTCTTGTGAATTGTGATATAAATATTAAATTAAGTTAAGAAAGGTGATGGTCCAAAAAAAACCCAGAGTCGATTTAGACAAATTGGGTATCAATGGCTTTATTATATTGCACAATTTACCCCACCGAAAAATTAATGCCCATATCCATGGGGTATGAGAGTTATAGGCTAACAAAGTATATATGGAAAAATCATGAGTAACTTGTTATTTAGCCTATAACTCTCATACCTACCCCATGGATATGGGCATTAATTTTTCGGTGGGGTAAATTGTGCAATATAATAAAGCCATTGATACCCAATTTATCTAAATCGACTCTGGGTTTTTGGTCCATACATTTTTGGACCATCTCCTTTTGAGAGACATTTTTTAAGGTTTTTAACAGGTGTCAATAATATAAGTATTGAAATGAATACAATTTTTAGGTACCTAAAAGTTGGTTGGAAGAGATTCGTTCTGATGTATAAGTCCACCGTAGGTATAAACAGTAGGTATATGTTAGAATAAAACAAGTTATATTTCTTTGTTTTAAAATATACTAATTACATATTATGCTCTTTTTTCTATAGGTACACACTCACTTTTCAAAAACTTTAAAGAATAGAACAAAAATTGACCATTAAATGAACCTACGTCTTTCGCCGTACCTTAGCGACTCACAACTCTGCCCCTTATGATCTCAGATTTTAAATATAGAAAATCTGAATAAAAAATGTTCTACAGTAAGTTTCTCGAAAACTATCAACCTTAGAGAAAAAATACAAAGAATAAAAAGGGTTTATTTTAGGCTATTCTTGCCGATAAAACCATAAAAAATAGATGTTATACTGACTAAAAAAAAATTTCAAAATTATGGTCTTTTTTCCATAGCGCCCCCATGATTATTTTTATTTTAATTAGGTCTCTTATTTAGCAGTTATATTAAAATAAACGATGTATCTATTAATAGAACTTTCATAAACAAACACGAGTAAATCTAAATAACTAAGTTAACAAGAATCAAGATTGCGCGAATATCAAGTCTACGAAATTTGATTGGAGTTGTAACAGCAGTGAAAACTAGAGGCAATTTCATTTGTGACACGCTCTAACTTCATCAGCGTAGTGTTATGCCGCGTACGCTTTATCGATATAATTTATACTGGATTATCAATATAGAACGTATTTATTTTGTTCTGTTTTCTTCTGTGACGTTTTGATTAACTAATTCAGCAAGTGCTTAAAACGTGATTTAAAAACAAATTCATATGAAATACGAATATATATTATGATCGTTGCCATCAACCTATATTTTGTTCCATTATAATAAATGTAGACCGGACTGGCCAAAGGTTGGCTGGTTTCCTCACGACGTTTTCCTTCACCAATTAAATTGTTGCATGACCTAGTCGTCGAGTGTAAATGAATTGAGCTTAAAGTAAATTGAGGAAAATATATTTATTGCTTCAAAGTTCAACCAAAAATAAAAAAATGTTGTGTGGTTTTATGAAACCACGGTAAAAGTGTAACTGTTCGAACGGTTCCGAACACTGCTTTGTGTAGCGCATGTCGCGTGACGGTCGGCAGCCGAGTAGGTATACCTACTCGGCAGCCGCGATACACGCGACATGCGCTACAAAGACCAAAAAGTTTGAGATGATGTAATAAAAGTTTCACTTTAAAAATATCTATCGACATCGCAGCACATCACTAGCAGCGTCCTTTGATGAGGCGTTTAAGTGAGTTCCACTTTGATCTCGCCGCTCAGTAAATTGCCTCGCTTCCGGCCACAGTTGGAGTACTAGTTATTTTAGAAATACTAGTAATATGCCCTTGCTTCGCTTTAGTTTTTAGAATTTCATGTATATTATCACTACATAGTATAAAACAAAGTCGCTTTCTCTGTCCCTATGTCCCTATGTCCCTTTGTATGCTTAAATCTTTAAAACTACGCAACGCATTTTGATGCGATTTTTTTTAATAGATAGAGTGATTCAAGAGTTTTAGTATATAATTTATTAGGTTTTAGACAAAGCGGGCGAAGCCGCGGGCGGTAAGCTAGTATTAAATAACTTATTTAACCCCGTCAGAAACATGAGGAAAAATACATAGAGAAATACAGTCGTATCTAAAACCTTATTAACTATTTTAATCAGTTAAAAAGTGAATTTTGACCACCAGACAATACTAAATGGTTAAAATATAAGCTACTTGAACTTTCGTTTGTTGAAACTCTTGAAAATACTTTTCCTTTGAGAACGAAACATTTTGAGGTAAATGCAAGAACTCTTCGACTTACGAACAAGTTTTGAAAATTATTAAGTCCCTTTGGTACAAATTCATATTTTCGTAAATACAAAAATAATAATGTAAAATAAATAAAAAATGCAATCATTTTAGAACTTAATTAAAAGGAGTTATCATATTTTACTGTGAAATGTTCGGTACCATCGATTTATAAATAAAAAAGAGCGTGTGTGCTGAGCTCACGTGTCAGAAGTGAAACTTCTTTGGCAATATTCAAAGATATCAAAATCGTCGCCTTACTCCATGATGTGACGGTATTGCCATGATGTGACGTTAAAATTTTACTCTCAACGCGCCTATTTTTTTCAGTCCAGTAGCTAATTCCTAAGATAAGCCAATAAAAAGATTGTTTAAAACAAAAAAACTTCAGTTTTACATTATTGAGTAGGTATTAAATAAATACTTATTAAACCAGCCAAGTGCGAGACGGACTCGCGCACGAAGGGTTCCGTACTATCATCTATAATAGAATAGCATTTATTGTATGGGCCTCCCTTTAATATTTTTTATTTTTAGTACATATTTGTTGTTATAGCGGCAACGGAAATACATTTGTGAAAATTTCAGCTTTCTAGCTATCACGGTTTCAGATACAGCCTGAGACAGAGTGAGACAAATTAGTTGATTCTATCACTATATCGTGCTTTTTTTTATTTTTTATCTATACAGAGTGTCCCATTGTTGGTATAGTAAGCTCAAAGGAGGTTATAGTTTTACATACGCTGAGTACGTAAAAAATACTTATAAAATTCCAGACGCAGTTTTTGAAGTGAAACTTCTTTATTTTTTTTCAAATAGATGAATTCTTAAAACTCTATATGTACACCCATAACAAGCAACCCGCCCAGCTTTGCTACCAGCACGTGACCTATCGTTTAAGATTATGTTTTCATAGACAAAATGCTCACATTATCGAAGCGGTATGCCGGCTGCGCGAAGCTAGAGAAGAAAACATGGATTTTCAGGAAAAATTTAGCAAAATTTTTTTGATGTAATTTTGTTGTTTAAGTATCTTTTACGTGATCAATCTATGCAAAACTACAAGTCCCTTCGCGCTTAGTATACCAATAGTGGGACACCCTGTATACAATTTAAGACAACATTTAAAACAATCTGTAATCACAATTGACAATTGATCAAACGCGGGAAACATTTACGCTCCACAGATAAACAAAGGTAAGATGGCGGCCAATCTAATAAGTGCTCCATGAATTATGTATCTGTGCTCTTCGATTTTTCTCCCGCCGTTTCTATTTAATATGGAGTAGCTGATAAAATAAGAGTGTTAAGGAGAATAATGTACTGGGGAAATTCCTAGGTCATTATTATTTTAGGTACTTATTAAATTTATTATTTCTAAATCCAAAATTTGAAGGAAATTTTTCAACAGCGATGATTGAAAATATAAAAAAAAATTCAGACTTAGAGACCACTATTTAGAAATTTTAGTACCATTTAAATTGGTACCATTTAAAATTTTGAATATTCTGAATAAGCTAAGTTACAGTGAAGGTATAAATAAAAATTTATTTGGCATCTGTTTGAAATGTATTAAATAATTTTATATTACACACTAACTTTTCAACCGTGCCTTCATCCAGTTTGACTTAAAAATTACATACTAAAACCTTCCTCAACAACCACTAAAAAAATTGCATCAAAATCGGTAACGCAGTTTTAACGATTTAAGCATACATAGAGACAGACATATTATGTAGTAGTGATATAATATAACATTAGCAACTTGTAAATCATCGTAGCATCTCGTAGCACCTCGTAGCAGATCGTAGCAAATGTCGTAGCACATTAAGATAAGCTTCGGTAACTTCTCTGGGTTTGTGACGTCATTTGTGAAGCATATTAACCGATTACGACTGAAGTAGGGTTATGTTTTTCGAGTTTAGTTTATAGAATGTATGTATAAAAGTATGTATAATTAATCATTTTTTAAACCATGATTCATAATAAAATCGCAAAAAAAAATGCAATGCAGTGCATTATGCGTGTTAGGATTAATGCCATAGCATTTCTCTTTAATCACTCTATCTATTAAATTACCTGCATCAAAATATGTTGCGTAGTAAACATAGGGGCCGACAGTGGGAAGCGTTTTTCTTGTATTGTCAGTACAAATAAAAAAAAAATCATAATATTGCTGTCTTCTGAACTTCCTTAAAATTTTCATATAAAAATCGCTTCTCACTGTCTGTTTTACTTTATGTATGTTTAGATTTAAAAAAAAAAGCATTAGATTCAGGTGCGTTTTTTTAATAGATACAAGTGATAACTGCGTTAAAAACAACCGACTTCAAACTTGCACTTGCAACATTTACAAATACAGACAAAAATGCTTATAAAATAAAAACTACTGGGTCTATCCGAATAAAATTTTTATGGGACCAATTCGACACCATCCCGCATCGAACAAAAAAAGAATCACGTAAATCGGAGAAACCTCGGAGTAATCGGTGTACATACATAAAAAAAAAAAAATTCATACCGGCCGAATGATAGCCTCCTTCTTTTTTTTGAAGTCGGTTAAAAATGGTTAAAGAGTAAGGTTAGTAAAGAATAAAAAACAAATAATAAGATAGGATTTTTACATAGTTTCAATAGTAATACTCACCAACAGTAGTCAGCAGCATGTTATCCAGCAGGAGAGCAATAGCCACGATCACGAGGACCAACTTGCGGGACTCGCGCATCGCGGCGATGCGGCCGCGCCATCCCGCGAACCCGTCTGATGCTGCGCCCATTGTACTGTGGTAATATTTTGTTCATTGATAATATCTATTCATTCTTTAGCAATTAGATGCTTTATCTCTAAGAAACCCGCTTCAAAATCAGAAAGACTAATAAAAAAGCGACTCTGTTTTATACTAAACTAGTAGTGATTATTTCTTTCTTTTTTTAGTTAGTCAGCCCGCGAAGCCGTCTGACACCGCGCCCATGGTATTGTGATAATATATTAACACCCAAATATACTAAAACTTCAATCATAACCGCCTTATTAAAAAAAATCCAATACCGTATTAAAATTTCAAATCCTTTCAATTTTATTTTTAAATTTCAAGTTTTATAAATCGTAAGACAATTAAATCGTAACAACCCTGAGTTTCGTATTTGATTGCTGTAATTAAAATAAAAGACGTTTAGAGCAATTCAAAATGGCCGCCGGAACAATTTGAAGTCTAATGAGTCCTTTCAAAGTGCTCTGGAGACAAGTATCTATTTTATCAAAGATGGCAATTCATTTTGGATAAAGTTATTGTTAAGCAAAGAGTGCTCCGCGGTTTTATTTTTAGACGTGTTCTTTAAGTTCAGGCGTATTCTATATTAAGTTAATTTAAATGCTTTTTTAATGCTTTTCAACCGACTTTAAGAAACAACGAGGATCTTATTTTCACTGTATTTGTATTTGGGTTTGTTATCTCAGAATTTTGAATAATATGAAAAATAATGTGTGAGATATTTTGATTGCAATGGTACCAGTTGAGTCTATTCTAATGTATCATTCGCTTCATTCTTGGACTCATGATGAAATTGTCTATTTGTGACTCAATTTTATAATGTATGTTATAATAAATTTTGAAATTTTTATTGTTTAATGAATAATGTGAATGAATGACAAATGAATTACACACTTTGATTATAGATCTTATATATAAAATTCTCGTGTCACAATGTTAGTCTGCATACTCCTCCGAAACGGGTGGACCGATTCTCATGAAATTTTCTGTGCATATCGGGTAAGTCTGAGAATCGGCCAACATCTATTTTTCATATTATGTACCACTGGCGAAGCCGGGGCGGGCCGCTAGTACCTATGTAATAAAATAATTTACACACTGTTAAATAACAGCTAAACATGCTGTAATATTATATTGTAAGTTATAACAACCTAAAATACCATGTTCATGCAAATATAGGATTTATTTATTTATTTGAAGTGTTACGATCAAGTTATATAAAAAAATGAAAAACAATTTTCCTTGGACACGGCATCACGCGTGAACGGGCGGACCGATTTCGATAATTCTTGTTTTATTATATTCCTTGAAGTACGAGGATGGTTTTTATGTAGAGAAAACGTAAATATGTACCACGGGCGAAGCCGGGGCGGACCGCTAGTTGCTTATAAATCAGATATTTTTTCTAAAAAAATCCAAATATTAATGCAAAGCTCAATCAGTAAAGACTTATTAATAAACTAATCCATACAAATATTATAAATGCGAAAGTAACTCTGTCTGTCTGTCTGTTACTCAATCACGCCTAAACTACCAACCCAATTTGCATGAAATTTGGTATGGAGATATTTTGATACCCGAGAAAGGACATAGATTACCTTTTATTGCGAAATAATATGTACCACGGGCGAAGCCGGGGCGGACCTCTAGTAATTTATATATAAAAAATCAAATTAACCACTTTCTAGATTTATTTTGAATGGACTTCATATTATTATTGGACGTCAAGTTTTATTATTTTTGGAAGTCATTTTAATAAGTTCTAAATATTTTTTTAATATATTAAAAAAAATATTTAGCACTTATTAATATATTAAATCTGTAAAAAAAATCAACGAAATTTTATATTCGCTACATAAAAATCTAATTGTTTCCTAGTTAGATTTATTTTGAGTAAACTTCAAATGGTTGATTGCACGTAAAGTATCTAATATTAAACCAAAAAGTATTAAGGACTTATTAAAATGTAATAAATCTGATGAAAATCAACACCAAATTATATATTTGCTAAAAATCTGTATGCTATTACCTAAAGGCTAATAATCCCTCTATTAACAATAAAAATATACGAAAAAAAATCTTACCCTAATTGTAATGTTCAGGACATCTCAACATAAAGATATGTATAACAATACTATGAAGCCGTCCGTCCACCTCGGTGTCCGGAGGCGTACTGAGCTTTCCACACACTCAAAATCAAGCTTGGAATGCAGACCAATATAAAAGAACCGACGTATATGCGATACTACCCCCTTTATACTACGAATATATATGAAACGCAGGGGCAGAGGCAGGTCTTTGTGATTGGTCAACCCTTATCAGGATTATTAAAAGCGTGTTGATTGAAATTGAGCGCTGCATCTATAGATATAGAGTTGATTGTCCATTGTCAAAGTTAATGGTCCTGTATAGAATGTAGCTAGTGATAAAGTGGACTTTATAGCATTGGTTTTAGGGTCGGTTTTCGTGTGTACAGTTATATAAAGCTACAGGTTTTCGATATCTTCTTGCTGAAAGAGCGACATGGTGCTGAGTGGAAAATGACGTAAAGAATTTTTGTTAATGACCCGTCACGTATTGTTTGAAATTGGGTTGGCTTTATGGATTAATGAGTTAATGGGTTATTGAGTCATTAATTTGAAATACAAGATAAAAAGTAAAACAACTAAAACCCAACTACGACAAAAAACGACGCTGAAAAAGTATAAAACAAAAGTTAAATTGATGAACAGCTAATAAAGAAGCTATGAACGAAAAGATGTGAATTATATGCAATCAGCCCATGAATACAGGTAAAGTCACAAGCAAATGCTAGTAATATATATATATATATATATATATATATATATATATATATATATATATATATATATATATATATATTCAAAATGTGCAAGTAAAAAGCTTTCAAATGATACCAAACACGGCATATTTATCTTAACTTTATTTTTTTACGCTGTATGTTTTGTCCGCTAGAGGGCGCCACATTAGATTTTGTGAAACCCCATATAGCCTATAACCAGCGGACAATTAAGACGCTTCTAATGATATGTCATTTGTCGAATTCTGATAAGTAGTTTAGAAGTTACGAGGGAACAGATGAACATACATACATACATACATACATATATACATACATACATACATACATACATACATACATACATAGCCTGTCAAAATCATAACCCTCCTTTTGCTTTGCCGTAGTCGGGTAAAAATGAGTTTATTTAGTGAGTGATGTCTCAGTAATGAAGAAGTAACATTACATTATAATAAAGTTTATTTTGAAGATTTTTTTATTTTCTGGGATATAACTAACGTACTTAGTAAGTATTATACAACAATTTTAAAAATGTCAGCCATAAAGTCTCAACAGACGCGCCACAATTTTTAAATGGTTTTTTAATAAAATTAGTTTTTAATCAAAATTATTTTTGAAATTGATCTACTAGTTTCTGAGATTAACTTTGGTATTCAAACAAACAAACAAAAAAATCTCATCTTTATATTATTATTGGAACAAAATTATAGATGCAAAAACTATAGAAATAAAAATTACATCAAAGCTTTTTTTAAGCAGTATGAATTCATACGGTTTTACCTCACTATTCTTAGTAGCCTTTCTCTTATCTAAAATAATCTGTTATCACAATTTTATTACTAAAATTACCTTTAATCCATAAGTAGCTATAATCTTTCTTATATATAAAAATGAATCGCAAAATGTGTTGGTAAGCGCATAACTCGAGAACGGCTGAACCGATTTCGATAATTCTTTTTTTATTATATTCCTTGAAGTACGAGGATGGTTTTTATGTAGAGAAAACGTAAGTACCACGGGCGAAGCCGGGGCGGACCGCTAGTAAATAATAAAAAAGGTACTACAAAAACATAAGGCGTAATAACGCGAAAATATAAAATTTTCACGTACGCCATTTTACTTGAATCTCCTCATAAGAGGTCCTTAATTTCTATCTCTATCCCTTTCACACCCATACATTATGATATAGCTATCTCGCTCAACATTTCTAAGTACATTCCGTTCCTATTTATGACCCATACAAGTGAGTTATACGGATTTGCTTATCATTTTTATTACATTTTTTATACAAAATTTTTATGTCATAATAATATTTGTATAAAAATGAATCCTTTTTCCTTGGTCACGACGTGAATTGAGAATATAGATGATATCTATATATATTTTTAAGTCTTATATGTAATACTTTGTAGAAAAGAGAAAGTTAACCAAAAAGTTATAATGAGTCGAACCGATGCTTCCCTGTAGAAACTGCTTTCCGATGGTAAATGATTTAATTCTATATTTTTTCGATTGAAAATGCCTCTAAAAGAAATCTAGTTTAATAAATAAATGTTTTTGTTTGAAAATTATTACAAAATGAAATCAAAAAAGTACCTAGCAAATTGTGTAATTTATAGAAAACTATTTTTACTTCGCGAGATTAAATAATAACGACATAGGTCAGTTTACATGGAACAGAAACTTTTCCTCTTTTTTTTTTTTGCTAATAACCAAATGTGTCATCATCATCATCAGCCCATATACGTTCCCACTGCTGGGACACGGGCCTATGAGGGTACAGGCCATAATCCACCACGCTGGCCAAGTGCGGATTGGTTGGCAGACCAAATATGTGTAATGTTTTTTATTTACTACCTGAACGATGATTAAGAGCCTAGCTCTTAGTAAAATTTGATAAATTATAGTGAGTGAATTTTGTGAATTGATAAAAGACAGTTTTTATCAATAAATATGAGCTTAGGGCCGATTTTTCAATGCTTGGATAAAACTTATCCGTGCAATAAAATATTACACGATAATATTAAAATGTCACATAAACTATCAAATACGGGCAAGTAGAATACGTACGTTTTTAAAATGGTAGTTTTATACATTATTCGAAGAATAAGTTTTAACCAAGGATTGAAAAATCAGCCCTTAAAGTGATAAAATAAAGAACAAAGGTTTGCATAAATTTACAGGCAGAAAGCTAGTAGTTTGTAGGGTGTGAATGTACGAGTAAAGTCGTAACTTGCGCTACTAACTGTACACTACATAGAAAAACCGATCAAATAGGAAACTATTGGACAAATACAATTACATTTATTTGTTGGCGAAACAAATTGTTTTGTACGATCACAGATTTGTACGATAGAAGATGTAAAGAATGGTTTTGTTACGTATCTGGGGGCACGGTAGTGCCCCCGCCAAGATGAGCCAAGCGAAAGCGAAGCGCACGGGCACTACCTACCTTTTCTCGAAGCGCTTCGACGTTTTTTTTGAACCCTCATAACTTGGGTTTGGATTATGCTAGATCAACAAAAATTTTCGGGATATATTGTCAATAGCGGACTTATTGAACATATTAAGTTTTAATTACATTAGCTTTTATACTTCAGATTTTATTTATATCTAAAAAACGCTAATTTCGTCACTGACTCACTGATGATCATCAAAATTCTTAAGGTATTTCCTAATGTCCTAGAAAGCTGAAATTTTGTATGTAAGCTAGTATTAGCACACAAACAACAAAAACATTATAAAACTTGTAACTTTCATCCCCCAACCCCTTAAACTAGGGGATGTGAGTTTGTATGAGACCTGTAATTTTAAATTAAATTTTGATTACGCTAGAGGTCTAATCTAATAATCTAAAACTTGGTTCATATATCAAAATATGTGGCTTATGTGGTTACTACAAGAACTATTGTATAACACAAAAGTAATGAACAGTGAATTAATTTTTCACCTTACGCCGATGTGAATGTAGCGAAATGGCCAAGCCACATATTTTGACTAAGGTGTAGAGTTTGTGAAGTTAGGCCTTGTAGAGTTAGGGCGTGTAGTGTTAGAAGCTTGGCTCTACATGAGATCTGATAACTTTTTGACAGTGCGAGTCATATGGGCTCGTCTTGGCAACATTTTACATGAAAATGTTTTTGGTGGGATTATATTATCATCTTATATATAAAAATGAATCGCAAAATGTGAACGGCTGAACCGATTTCGATAATTCTTTTTTTATTATATTCCTTGAAGTACGAGGATGGTTCTTATGTAGAGAAAACGTAAATATGTACCACGGGCGAAGCCGGGGCGGACCGCTAGTAATTTTATGAAAGTTTATTCACAAATAAACTATTTTAAATACTGAACCTAAATATTTTTTTTGTATTTTTAAAATCAATCTTAATATATGGATAGTTGTATAGGTAAGTTAATATAATGTAATACATATTTTATGATAAAAAATAAGGTTTAAAACAGCCAGCAATAAATTAAATAAAACAAAAATAAATAAGAAAAAATGTTACGGTTTAAAATAAAATCTTTAATTATATTTCATTTATATTTATAAAAGTGGTACTCATTCAGTAAGTTATCTGTGCACCATTAAGTCATTCTCTATAATAAACTAGCGGTCCGCCCCGGCTTCGCCCGTGGTACCTACAAGTTTAAACTATCCTATCTCTCAAGTTGGATCGAACTGCACATGGTGTGCGAATTTTATTATAATCGGTTAAGTGGTTTAGGAGTCCATTGAGGACAAACATTGTGACACGAGATTTATATGTTTAAGATAATTGCATTTTACTCCTATTATTTACGTTACTAAAAGTTATTTACGTCAAATACATTTAAAACTAAAAGACAACGCTACGAACCGCCGCCGTAGGCGTCTACAAATTGTCGTAGACATCGCTTGTTAGCTTAAAGTTGCATTCGTAGCTCCGTAGCAAGACCGTAGCGCAGTCTACGGTACTGTCTACATAGCAATATGATATTTTAACTGCAAAAGTTTGAAAAAAATACTTTCTAAAAGGAGTAATTTATAAGGAATAGATAATATAATAATCATTAAGCCGAGGCGGAATTCGAAACCACCTTTTCTTTAAAAAATATTATTACTCCATTCTTTAGAAATTTCTTATTAACGCGTGATTTTAAAAATAAAACTTTATATTATTTTTGACATTATGTACTTTATAGCTGCTCTCCCTCACTTTCTGTGATCTTTATGTTTCGCTGTGATCAACGAAGAAAATTCCCATGACAATAAGATGTTTTACGGTTTACCGCGGTAAAAAGTAGCCTATATCACTCTGTAGAAATGAAATAATTTATTTGCAGGAATTGTGGTTAATACAAGGTTTTACAATATATTACAATAAAGTCCGCACAACTCGCCAGCAAACTGGCATACAAATATTTATGTGTATTTAACTAACTAAAATAAATATATTTTTAGATTAATTTTAACATTTTACATTGCAGTTATTATTATTATCTATCTTTTCTATCTTTAGTGTTTACAAGCAAAGAACTCATTTATATTATAAAAGCAATGAGATTGCAGCCACTTTTTAATTTAATTTTAAACAATTGCATGGGCAATTCCTTAAATGCCATTGGGATTTTGTTATATATCTTCGCACTCATAACATGGCTGTTTTTGCTACATAAAGCAGTGCGACAAATTGGAAGTTGCAATCTGTGAGGATCCCTGGTTGGGTACTGACTATTTTGACAACTTTTAATGTACATATAGGGATGCTGTTTTACAAATATTCCAACCTCCAAGATGTATAAGGAAGTAAGTGTTAAAAGTCCGAGTCGCTTAAATAAGTCTCGACAACTTTCTAAGGGCCCTGCTAATTATCACAACATTCCTTGAAATCTATTTCTTCAACCTTTTCGCGTTTATTATATCAGAACGGAAATCTATACTAATATTATAAAGCTGAGTTTGTTTGTTTGAACACGAATCTCAGATACTACTGGTCCGATTTGAAAAATTCTTTCGGTGTTAGATAGCCCATTTATCGAGGAAGGCTATAGGCTATATATCATTATGCTAGGACCAACAGGAGAGAAGCAATGCGGGTAAAACCGCGGGGCACAGCTAGTACAGAATATAATTACAAAATCTAGCTACCCTTAAAAATATTCTATGAAATATAAATCTATAAAAAATAGAAGGTATTATATCAAACGTAACTAGGATAATATTATTACTATTGTAATTTTCCTTACGGGAGCCGTGACGTCACGGATTAGAGCCAAGTGCAGATTGCTGTAGGACTGACTGTGAAGATGGACAGAGAGGGAATGGAGTCGATATTGTGTGCTATTTTTATTGAATACTAGCGGTCCGCCCCTGCTTCGCCCGTGGTACATGTTTATATTTTCTTTCCATAAGAACCCTCCTCGTACTTCAAGGAATATAATTTAAAAAAGAATTATCGAAAGGTTACCCGTTCACCCGTGATGCCGTGACCAAGGAAAACGGGTTTTATTTTTATATATAAAGATTTTGATGAACCATGGCGTTGTAATAAAAAGTGCATGTGCAAGTGCATGTGTTTTTAAAATATTGCTCTTGTAGCTTGCAGCTTACCTCAGCTGCTTTCCAAGTACAATCCTGGATCTCTTATGTCATTCCTTTCGGGAAATACCTTTTTTGTGTAAAATATAACTAATTATACTTCCACAATATTCCATTAGTGATATCTTTAAAATTTATTGAAAATGAACCCAGAATTGATAACTTTACGACAAGCAAAAACTTTGTTTTACTGCAATTAACAGGTGTAACAACAACTTTCATTAACTTACATTTCTTACAAATTAACACAGGGCATAAAAATATAGCACCAATAAAAACACTACTCCACACCATTCCCTGTTCCCTTCATAGTCCCAAAGGGTCGGTTTAAGTGCTAGAGCGAGATAGTGCATTCTTACACCTGAGTGTGACAGAGACAGACATACAATAAAGATTAGTAGAGGAATCAAATGTCTCTTGTGACGATTGATGGAAGCTAATGAATTGATAGCAAAGAAATGTATTGAACTAGCCTGTTGCTCCGGCTTCGTTTGGGTTTGAAAATATCTTCATCGTTATAATAAATGAAGTTTGTTTGTTTGAACGTGCTAATCTCAGGAACTACTAGTCCGATTTGAAACTCGGTGTTACATAAACCATTTATCGAGGAAGGCTATATAGTATATATCATCAGGCTAAGACCAATAGGAGCGGAGCAATGCGGGTAAAACCGCGGGGCACAGCTAGTTTGCTAAATAATATTACTAGCTGTCTGCCCGCGGCTTCGCCCGCTATATCGACTTAATAAATTATATACTTACCAAAAACATCTTCGAGAATCACTCTACCTATTAAAAGCATCAAGATTTGTTGCGTAATTTTAAAGATCTATGCAATATGCATACAGACAATGACGATGGAAAGCGATTTTGCCGGTTCTTCTCCATAGAATCATAGATACTACTTTCCGAATCGGTGGTAAATGTTAAAAATGTTAGGACGATTCAAAGGTGCGTTTATAAGAAGTCTAATTTATAAATAAACTAGCGGTCCGCCCCGGCTTCGCCCGTGGTACATATGAAAAATAGATGTTGGCCGATTCTCAGACTTACCCGATATGCACAGAAAATTTCATGAGAATCGGTCCACCCGTTTCGGAGGAGTATGCAGACTAACATTGTGACACGAGAATTTTATATATATAAGATAATAAATATTTTCAGGACAAATTTCACACAGGGCACGATCTGATCCCATACTAAGCTTTCGCTTGTGTTATGGAAACCAGATGGCTGATAAACATACATACATTATATAATTTAAAATAAATACTTATATAGATATTCAACACCCGGACACAGAGCAAACATCTATGTTCATCACACAAATATTTGCCCCGGGTGGGAATCGAACCCACGAACTCTGGCTCGGAAGGCAGGGCCACTACCAACCAAGCCAATCGGTCAGTCAAAATGATGAATGAATGAAATTGAATAAATAAATGTTTGGGTTTGTTTTATACTATGTAGCGATAGTTAGGACTGCTGTGCGATGTCAGAGAAAGCGACTACTCTAAATTCTAAAAGGGAAGAAATCGATACACAATTGGTTTCATATTAATATTGTCACGCTCCAAAAGGTTAGGAAGTTATTCCCTCCCCTCATCTTGTTCTGTCTTTGTTCAAAACTTTTTGAAGTTCACCAAAGAAGGTGGAAAAATTGTCAGTGAGGAATCAAAGACTGGAAACCAAATAGGTTAAGTACGATGATGTATGTGTAATTTATAAAGCTGTATAGTTTGTTTGTTTGAACGAGCACATCTCAGGAAACAATGGTATGAATAGATGTTTTTTTGTAGGAAAACAAACATAAGTTTAACTATATAAAGAGCTGGGTATTTTTGATATATATTTGAATGTTTTATTATATTATCCTTAATTTTAATAATATAGTTAAAGATCAAATAGTATCTTTTTGTGTTTTGTCTATAAGTAATGTCTTTGTCATATACCATGCCACTATAAAAAAAACATAAGTTTTTTTTGAACAATATTTATAATTAAAAAACATATATTGATTAAAATAATCAGGTCCAATGTGATCATGCTGTTATTAAAAATGTGAATAAAACAATTACTTATTTACCAAAGCATAATTCTTCATTTTACATAACAAATTTGTTATAATCAAACAAGAAACGATAATCCATATTAATATTATAAATGCGAAAGAAACTCTGTCTGTCTGTTACTCAATCACGCCTAAACTACTGAACCAATTGTCATGAAATTTGGTATGGAGATATTTTGATACCCGAGAAAGGACATAGGCTACTTTTTATCCCGGGAAAATGACGCAATCCCGGAAATCCCACGGAAACGGGAACTATGCGGGTTTTTCTTTGACTGCGCGGGCGATGCCGCGGGTGGAAAGCTAGTCTTTTAATAAATTACCGATAAAATTTAATTCAGGAATATTTCCGTATCTTATCATAGTTTAACGTACGATAAAGATTATTCTGTAACTGTATTTATAAACGTACTAGCTTTCCGCCCGCGGCTTCGCCCGCGTTTTCAAATAAAAACCCGCATAGTTCCCGTTCCCGTGGGATTTCCGGGATAAAACTTATCCTATGTGTTAATTCAAGTTATCATCTATATGTGTGCTAAATTTCATTGTAATCGGTTCAGTACTATTTGCCTGAAAAAGTCACAAACATGCATACACATACACAGACATCCATTCTCAAAAACTTTCACATTCATAATATTATTATATTTTATAATATTAGTAGGACTAGCTTTTCGCCCGCGGATTCGCCCGATTTGTCTAAAACCTAATAAATTATATATGTATGTACTAAGACCTTCCTCGAGAACCACTCTATCTATTATATAATAATAATACAAAAATATAAATAATTTGGAAAATCCAAAAGTGCACGCCTCATAATTTTTTTTAATAAATATTTATTAATTATTATTTTTGTTTATTTAATAACAATTAAACCACATCGAATCAGACCCTGAAAAATGAAAGGGTTCTATTCCTGAGCATACTCAAGCGTAAGAGAAAAAAAAAGACTTGATTAGTAAAGTATTTCGGTCGCTATCGTGTTAACAAGAAAAAGGATCCGCACATACAGACACACGGACGTCCAAGACAGAACTTTTTTAAACTGTTTTTTAACTAGTTTAAATAACAAAAATGACATCAAAAATATCATGACTGTTAAAAATAGTGTTTTTTCTTAATATGTGTGTGTATGTATTATCTTACAAGTCCAATGTATGATACAATAAAGACATTTTAAGTTTGAAAAATCAGATGTTTTGCGCGAAGTGACAGTAGTACCCACCTCAACGCTTCGCTTATGAGGCGTGCAAAAATCCACATCAAAATCCGTTGCGCAGTTTAAAAGATTAAAGCATACAGGGATATAGGTACAGAGAAAGCGACTTTGTTTTATAGTTTATCTAGTGATTAGTAAAAGTTAAAATGAACGACTACATTTTCTGACAAACTTTCACTTATAATACCACAAGAGCTTCAAAATTATCGGGTATTTTCCGATAGGTTCGTTGCCTGTGTTCGTTGCAAACAAATGAAGGAGTCAAGTTTTTAGTCAAGGTTAAAAAATCACGAGCGCGAAGCGCGAGTGATTTTTCCTGAAAAACTTGACGACTTTATTTGTTTGCAGGGAACCTTGAGGGAAATGCCAGATAATTTTGAAGCTCGTGTGGTATTCGGGAGATTATTTTTCCGTCCCAAATGTCGGCCAATAATTTCACAATTGAATTGAACCTGTCAGTTTGACGTCAACGACCAGAGCAAAGAATATACTACTCTCTAACGAGAGCAGAGAAAATTTTCAAAAAATTATCAGTTAATACCATGTAGGTTGTACCACGTGACGTCGATTGGTGCAATTCTATTGGTCGATATTTGGGTCGGAAAAATAATCATATTTATTAGCAGAATACCTTTTTTCAAAAATCTTATATATTTTATCGTCAAAATACCGGTATTTAATTAAAAACCGATACCCCAGAATACACTTAACTATATCAGTATAACGTTGTTTAAAAACGTCGTATGTAATCCAATAGTCAGGAATAGCGTTCACGATTATTAAATAAGAGACGGTTCGTGCCGACACGTGGATTATTGTGTCCATGTTTTGGGAATTTTGGGACAAAGAAAATATTTTGAAGTGAAACTTCTTAAAAAAAATATAATTTCAAGGTCGCGTCAAGGCAAACACGTCATGGAGTAAAGCGACGATTTTTGTATCTTTGAATCTTGCGAATGAAGTTTCACTTCTGACACGTGTGCTCAGCACATACGATCTTTTTTTATGGTCGTAGTTATTTAAAAATTATAATATAATATAGAGATTCTATTCAAAATTCATCTCTTAATAAAATGGTGGGAAGCTCGACTTGATTAGCATAAATCCCGCGAGATATTCACGGCAAAAAGTAGCCTTATATGAGCTGATATAGTTCAGTGAAAGTCATTAAAATTTAGCCGTTTTACACGTAAGACAAAAAGTGAAAAAAGAGCGGTGTGCCGAGCACACGTGTCAGAAGTGAATCTTCTTTGGCAAGATTCAAAGATACTAAAATCGTCACCTTACTCCATGACTTAAAAAAATTTAACTTCTAATAGAAATTACACGCGAGACTGGGTCAAATATTAGTTTGAAATGTACATAATTAGAATGTACTGCGATTCTACACAGCTACCTAATTGATTAACAAATCGCAGCAAGTCAACGACTATTAGGAAAGTGAAGGTAGTTGGGTCAAATATCGTATAAACAACGTCCGAGCCCCTAGGCACGATTCGTACGAATGCGCCACGAGTACCTATATTACTTGCTCTGTGGCCACGAGTCAAAGGAAAGCGGCAATTTATAGAATTCGACAGCTAAGCATGTTTTGACAGGTGACAGTGACAGCTATATTGACAACTATTCATCCACAAAAATATTAAATCAAAAGTTATGTACGTCTAACAATATAATATAGAGATTCTATTTAAAATTCATCTCTTAATAAACTGGTGGAAAGCTCGACTTGATTAGCATAAATCCCACGAGATTTTCACGGCAAAAAGTAGCCTTATATGAGCTGATATAGTTCAGTGAAAGTCATTAAAAATTAGCCGTTCTACACAAAAGTGAAAAAAGAGCGGTGTGCCGAGCACACGTGTCAGAAGTGAATCTTCTTTGGCAAGATTCAAAGATACCAAAATCGTCGCCTTACTCCATGACTTAAAAAAAAATTAACTTCATTAAGGGCTGATTTTTCAATCCTTGGTTAAAACTTATTCATCGAATAACGTATCAAACTACCATTTCAAAAATGTTTTGTAATTGTCCGTATATGACAGTTTACAGGTGACATTTTAATATGTTCGTGTAATACTTGATTGGACAGATAATATTTAACCAAGGATTGAAAAATCAGCCCTAAATGAAAGTTTCTAAACGCATTGACACCGTATCCCTTACACGATCGTTCATTATTATGTATTTTCAACTTTATTCAAAACACGTTTGAGCTCCTTTTGTATTTACATATTTTAAATCGAAATAAAACTGCTTGTATTATTTACCAGTACATATAAATTATTACCAATTCTATATCAAATATAAAGAAAATTTGAGATTGTTAAGAATTCCTTTTCAAGCATAATAGAAATTGTCTGAATATTAATTTAATATATTATAAACTAGCTGCTTACCCGGCTTCGTCTGCGTTGAGCCAGAATAAAAAAAAGGCTATATTCCTTAGAGAACAATTTTAATAGTTTAGAATTTTTGTGATCATAACAGCATACAAACATAGAAAGTTACTTTACCTCTTTATATTATTATAGCCTCTTTATATATTATTAGCATTAGTATAATATGAGTATAGATAAAAAATAAATATATGTTAGGCTGATTTAAAATATTTCATTCACATAATTTTTGTCACAATTCAACATAAAGTGTACCTATTTATTATTTCAAATTATTATAGTCCGGGATACATCGCCCATTTTTGCAAGTGATTACTATCAAGCTAATTTTTCGTGAGTAGCTTTATTTTGATGAGATGCCCAATAATTTCATGTACAAAACTCTCGATTGTGGTAGCTACCAGAGGAAACAAGGATAAAATATTTTGATTTGATGGTTATACTACTACTATAGTTGACCGCCTCCTTGGTACAGTGGTTGACGCGTGAGCGTAGCACCGGGTCCTGGGTTCGATTCCCGGTGGAGACGAAGAAAAAAAATGTCTCGGTCTGGTAGGACACAGAAGGTTGATCACCTACTTGTCCCTAAAGAAAATCGATCAGTGAAACAGATGTATAATGCCACTGCCTCTTACCCCACTGGGGGACATGGGACTTCACACTACTATAGTACTCCATCAAAAACTATTTAACCCAAAAACATATACGCACGAAAACTACTCCCCTAATAATAAATAATAGACTGGATTCCGAACGTGGAATATAACGCGGGACAATGGATCTATATTTATAACGGGGGTGGTAATTGACCTACTGGGGGGGAGATTAGATAGCGCAGATGTGACTAATGTATGGAAAAATATAGGTTTAGTTATGTAGTAAATGATTTTGACAGTCTGTGCTTGAACTAAAGATTTGTCTGTGTAATGGTTAAAATAAATTTTGGCTCAGTGGTCAGAACTCGGACTTCAAATCGATAAGTCCGAGGTTCGAAACCAGGCGGGCATGTAAAATCACCACTGCTCGAACGGTGAACGAAAATTTCGTGAGGGAAACGGCATGTCGAAGAATCAAAAGTTTGGCGATATATGACATCCGCTTGGCCAGCGTGGTGGACTATGGCCTGTACCCTCATAGGAGGCCCGTGTCCCAGCAGTGGGAAGTTTTTTTTTTGCACTGCGTCTCCTTGTCCACGAGGTTGTCTGGAAGAGATCGCTGCCTGAGCGATAAGACCGCCTGTTGTGCTCTTTTATTAATGATTGTATTGTGTCATTACTTGTACTTCTCTCTGTGGTGCACAATAAAGTATTTTTGTTGTTGTTGTTGTTGTTGTTGTTGGGAACTCAAATGGGCTGATGATGATGATAATGATGAATGTTTAAAGTATAGCTACTTAAAAACTCACTTTAAGCAAATGAAAATTGCATAGGAATTGAATGGAAAAGCTAGCATTATTTTTAAGTTTGATTATCCTAAGAGCTCTTAATTATTATATAGTAGTTAGTTATAGTTAATATCTCAAATGGTTGTATGATAGACATTCTTGGTTTTTTTTAATAGGTAGAGTGATTCAAGTTGAAGGTTTTAGTATATAATTTATTATGTTTTAGACAAAGCGGGCGAAGCCGCGGGCGGAAATCTAGTTTACTATAAACTATAAATTCAATTTATTCAACAAGAACATATTGTTCAGTTCTATAAATAAGTTATTCTTTGACCCGCTAAGGAGTAAAAGACAGGATAATACGAGGCACGTCTCGTAACTCGGCTTACATGGTGATGCTGTTTATAATATATTAATATTAATGAATATTTTATTAAAAATCTTTTCAGTTTTAAATAGCTTTTCACCCGCAGATGCAAAAAATTGTAAACAGCTTTTCAATTGAAAAAATATATTCTCATTAGACTGAGATGCTTGTCCACGATAAGAAATGCCTATATCATCTTATATATAAAATTCTCGTGTCACAATGTTAGTCTGCATACTCCTCCGAAACGGGTAGACCGATTCTCATGAAATTTTCTGTGCATATCGGGTAAGTCTGAGAATCGGCCAACATCTATTTTTCATATGTACCACGGGCGAAGCCCGGGCGGACCGCTAGTCATTCTCTAAATATCTCTAGATGCAAAAAAGTCGTACAATAAAAAAATCTATACGATGTAAATAATTTAAAATAAACAATTTCATGTTTATAATATTAGTAAGGATTTAAAAACTTTATATTTTAAACTTTCTCATTGAACACCTGACCTAATTTAAATGGCTTGATGACCTGATTTAATATGGGATACCGTATAAAGTATAAGTTCAGCAAATAATAAATACCTATATAGTTTAATGTAGTTTTGTTTTATAGTGAGAGAAATATCCATACTAATATTATAAATGCGAAAGTAACTCTGTCTGTTACTCAATCACGCCTAAATTACTGAACCAATTTGCGTGAAATTTGGTATGGAGATATTTTGATACCCGAGAAAGGACATAGGCTACCTTTTATTGCGAAATATGTACCACGGGCGAAGCCGGGGCGGACCGCTAGTTTTAAATATGTACAATGTATGTGATAGATTATTATACGGTATTTCATTTTAGCTGATGTAAATGACTTATACTCCATTATGACAGTACCCATATTTATTACTTAAGTCATAAATGTATAAGTTTTTTTTTTTTTTTTTATAGCATTGGAAGGCAAACGAGCAGACGCAATGGCCGATGTTGATGGCAAAGTGCGTCGCCCATAGACGTCCATAACATACGTTATGGGTGTTGCCTACCATAGAGGGGAATGGGATGGGATAAAAACGGTCTTAAGGAGAAAGGTGGAGCTAACCGTGAATTAGGTAGCGGTGTGCTTTTGGCCTTTAAGAAACACATATGCTTTTTTCTTGAAATAACTCAAGTTGTAGTTCCTCGGAAAGACAGTCGATGGCAGATTATTCCAGATCTTACATGTCCGTGGAAGAAAGCTACGGTTGAAACGCACCGTTGTGCTGCGCCAACCATCCAGGTGGTGAGGATGGTATAGGTTTTTGTGGCGGGCTGTGCGATGATGGAATTGAGCTGCTGGAATAAGCTCAAACAGCTCTTCAGAACACTCCCCGTGATACAATCGGTAAAATATGGAAAGACACCCTAAGTCCCTTCTTAACGATAGAGGGTCAAGCTTTACGGTCAATCTGTGGTCGTTGATGATTCGAGCCGCTCGACGTTGGATGCGGTCAAGTGGAAGAAGTTGGTAGTTCGGGGCTCCAGCCCATAGATGAGAGCAATACTCCAAGTGGGGTCGCACCTGTGCTTTATATAGCAGCAGAAGGTGATTTGGCTCGAAGTATTGCCTCGATCCATTGAGCACACCCAACTTTTTAGAAGCCAGTTTAGCTTTTTCTTCCAAATGACCGCGAAATTGGACGTCTCTCGAAATATCAACGCCAAGGATTCCGATGTAGGGTGAAATGCTTAGGGTAGTGCCCTGAAAGCGGGGTGCATTGCCAAAGGAAGACTTTTTTGCCGAGAACACGCAGACCTGTGTCTTCTTGGGGTTGAATTCCACGAGGTTTAGTCTACCCCATTCTGAGACTTGTTCCAAGGAGGTCTCAATAGAAGAGACAAGGCTCGTTCGACACTCATCTATAGTCTCCTTAGAGGATTTTGCATGGCCGGAATAACTGGCATCTCCAGTGCTGTCATCCGCATAGCAATGTATGTTGCTGGTTTGCAACATATCATTGATATGCAGGAGGAACAGCGTTGGAGATAGCACGCAGCCTTGGGGCACACCAGCATTTATCGGCAGAAGTGTGGAGCATGAACCGTCGACAGCGACCTTGATGCTCCTGCCATTGAGAAAGCTAGCGACCCAATCGCACAATCCCCCAGGTAGTCCGTAAGATGGAAGTTTGGAGATAAGTGCCTTGTGCCAAACCCGATCGAAGGCCTTGGCGATGTCCAAACTTATAGCCAACGCTTCCCCCTTACTCTCAACTGCTTCCGCCCATTTGTGGGTTAAATAGATGAGAAGGTCTCCAGCAGAACGACCGTGACGAAAGCCATACTGGCGATCGTTTAGTAGCTGGTTTTCTTCTAAGTAACCCAGGAGCTGGCAGTTAATAATGCTTTCCATTATTTTGGAGAGTATGGAGGTTATGGCGATAGGTCTATAGTTTACTGGATCAGTGCTATCGCCTTTTTTTGGGATCGGGTGCACCAAGGCAGTCTTCCACGAATTCGGAAAGATACGCGTTGAGTATGAGAGCCGAAACAGGCGCGTCAGAATCGGTGTAAGTTCGGGAGCGCACGTTTTCAGTACAGATGGTGAAATGCCATCAAGCCCACTCGATTTAGAAGTGTCCAAAGAGAGGAGCGCTTTTCGTACAGCTCTTTGCGTGAACCGGATTTCCGGCATCGAGAAATTGCACTTTGGGATGGAAGGCGGTGAGGCGTCTTTGTCGTCCAAGTTAGAATTCGCTGCAAAGATAGAGCCCAAGAGGTCAGCCTTATCTTTAGCAGAGTGAGCCAAAGTGTCATCTTCTCTGCGCAAAGGTGGATATGAGGATCGACTAAAGTTGTTTTGAATAGCTTTAGCAAGCGACCAAAAAGCCCGGGTTCCCGATGGAAGTTTGGCAAGTTTTCGCCCAAGTCTATTTATATAACTAGCCTTCGCCATGGCAATTTCTTTTTTGTAGGCCCTGGAGGCGGAGTTGTACTTTTTTTTAAGTGCTCTAGTGTTGGGATCAGATAACGACTGCGCATTAGCCCAAGCTTGGAATTGCTCCTGTTTGCGGTGAGATGCCTTGGTGCAGGAGCGATTAAACCAGGGCTTAGTTTTGCCACCGACGGGAACTACAGAGGATGGAATAAAAAGTTCCATACCCTGCAGGACCACATCGGCAACAGAGTTGGCGCAGTCGTTCGGATCATCCGTCGAAAAGCAAACTCGGCCCCATGGGTAAGATGCGAAGAATGTACGCATCCCATCCCAGTCGGCTGATTTATAATGCCAAACTCGGCGGCAGGCAGCCTGTGCTTGCCGTTGGACGTGACTGACAGGGACTACACTGCGGATCAGACAGTGGTCTGACGATCCCAACGGTGCCTCAACGGATACCTTATAGTCACCAGGGTGTGTGGTCAGGAGCAAGTCCAGTAAAGAGGGGCTATGTTCGTCAATGTCAGGTATACGTGTAGGTGCGGTGACCAGTTGTGTGAGACCATATGACAATGCGAAGTTATAAGTTGTCCTCCCTGCGTGGTCGGTTACCCGAGACCCAAGCCAGTCGGAGTGGTGAGCGTTAAAATCGCCCAACACAATTAGCTCACTAGATGGGAATTGCTGCATCAGTCTGTCGGACGTCGTCTGAACATGTTCGAATAGTTGTTCCGTGGCGGTGTTTCCGCTATGGGACCTGTAGAGGCAAGCATATATACGGGAGCGATCCCTAAATTCAATATGTAACCAGATAATGGACAGACCCTTAGCTTCATATGTGCAGAGACGTCGGCAGCAAATGTCATTCCTAATATACACGCAGACACCAGCGCGTGGGACGAAAGCATGTTCAAGTTTGTAGCTTGGATACGTAAGATAGGCCATGTCTGGAGGAGAGGAAATCTGAGTTTCTGTCAGAAAAAGCAATGCCGGCTTAGCTGTTTCAAGGTGATGATGAACAGCATTTAAGTTGCTGTGGAGACCTCGGATATTGCAAAAGTCCACGGAGAGCATAGAGCATGAAGATGTTTTGCGTCTATTGTTTTTACCCCTAGATGTAAGAGAATGCGGATTTATGCCCGCCCCAGAGTACGACGGGCTGCCACAGCGCGGACGCTGTGGGAGGGATTCTCCTGCACCGCTTGTGCCGGTACCCTCCTGGGGTAAACAACCTGATAAAGCCGCTTGCATGTTGTGATAAAAGAAATATTGGAAGGATAAAGGGATTTGGAAGGAGTTAGGGAGAAGGGGCGAGGATGGGAGGGAATGAGGATAGGGAAGGAGAGGATGGGAAGGGGATGGGAAGGGATGTGGGCCTCCGGACCCCTCACTCACCGTACGGAACGCGACAGTAAACTGTCACTATGGCGCCGATATTCTGTGAGGGTGTGGTACCTTCCCCGGTGCGAGCGTGGCCCAATTCGTGCCGAAGCATGCTCGACTCCCACTGTAAAAGTTAGTTACATATTGAAAGTCATAAAATTGTCGATTTAATTTTTGTTGTAGATTTAATTACCTTTTTATAGACTTACATATTATTTTATCTATAATAGTCTATACATACAATAAATAAAGAAAAATGCATTGAAATTGATATTTTTGTTTTTATGGCATTCAAATTTCAAATGGTATATAAATATTTTTATTTTTTTTTACTCTAGATAGGGAAGCGCTTGACCACAATCTCGCCTGATGGAAAGCTAAGATGCGGTCTAAGATGGTACGCGCTTCCCTAGTAGGTACCGGTTCACTCTTTGCTTGAAGACTCCCATATTGTACTCGTCGCGGAACGGGGAATAAATTTATAAAGAATAGAAAAAATTCGATCACAAAATGCATTACTAGATTTTTTTACAACTCACCAAAAAAATAAGCATACAACTCTCAAGGTTCATGTTATATTTTATTATTAACTAGCAATGCCCTGCGGTTTCACCCGCATAGATAGCGATATCTTTACAGTGAAAAGTCTACTATAGGTCGGACATGAAAATCACCTTTACCCCGTCCCGCACTACGGCCTTTTTTTTTTTGTTTTAGTGGGGAAATCTTTCATAGATACCCACGGCCTCCAGGGGAGGGGCCGTGGGTTATGTCGGATTCCTACCGACCAAAACCCCACTGTGTTCCGTCAAGACGCATATCGGTAGAATTCCTCCGTGACCCCCGCACTACGGCCTGCTCGAACAGTATACCTACTATTTTCTGTAGATTGACACTTTTAAATTCGTTATATCTTTTGAATGGAATATCCAATTCTTTTCATTTAAAAAGTATTTTGCTGGTATTGAAACAGTCTATAATAAAACATCATTTAATGGGATAAGGATTAATATATGTGTATGGATAACATGGTTTGATTACTGTCGACACTTCTATTTACTTTGAAAACGTAAAAAAGTTGTTGTAGTAACATAACTACTGAAGATGGACATATGGTATCGCGGACTTTCTTGTAGATATTGATCCATTCTATAATACTGTAGAACATTTTTTTGTTCTATCTTCAATAGATTCCGCAGCGCACGCGATGACAGAAGTTTTATTGAGGATTTTTTTACACCTTGGGTTACATTATTGCATTTTTGGTAAGGATATCTAATTTTTTTGAAAATGCAATATAGCCTATGTTGCTCAGTAAAGATGCAGCTTTCTAATGGTGAAAGAATTTTTGAAATCGGTCCAGTAGTTTTTGCGTGAAAACCATACATACATACATACATACTTACATACATACTTACAAACTTTTCCTCTTTATAATATTAGTATAGATTAAAAATTATTTATTTTTTTATTTTATTTATTATTATAAAATAAACAATTTTAGCGGCATGTAACCCCTGCACATACATTCAACAGGCTGCCTATGACATGAAGAGAGGGGGGGCTGTGGAAATCGAAATTCATCCCATTCCAACATTTCTGACCCGTTTTATTAAAATATTACGATTGCACGTGACTCCGCTTGATGTAATGGGTATTTGAGAATATTGATAAACTAATATATTACCCCGACTTCGTCTAAAACGAACGGGAATAAAATAAATATAGCCAATAGTTTTGTGTTTGATTTTACGCGAGTATTATACATTTAGAAATTTAAAAATTTAACGGATTTTAAACGCGGTTTAATTAAATTTCTGACGAAAATTTTACAGTATTTAATTCCTAAAAATATAGCCAATTCTCGGTAGAGATGTAGCTTGCTATTATTGTAATAGAATTTTTATAATCGAGTATTTTTTAATAAATATATTTTTAAAATTAAGGATTTAGATTATAAAAAAACAAAGTGTGTTTATTACATACCAAACGGGGTTCTGTATGAAGATTATATTTTTTTATAAAATTTCTTATAGTTTCAAGGGAAAGAGAACTGAAGAAATATTAGGAAACTATCGGTCCGCCCCGGCTTCGCCCGTGGTACCTACATGTTTACGTTTTTTTCATAAGAACCATGCTCGTACTTCAAGGAATAGATCCCGCAGCGCACGTGATGACAGAATTTTTATTAAGGAATTTTATACACCTTGGGTTACATCATTGCATTTTTGGTAAGGATTGCATTTTTCAAATCGGACCAGTAGTTCCTGAGATTAGCGCGTTCAAACAAACAAACTCAGTTTTATAATATTAAATCTTATATATAAAATTCTCGTGTCACAATGTTAGTCTGCATACTCCTCCGAAACGGGTGGACCGATTCTCATGAAATTTTCTGTGCATATCGGGTAAGTCTGAGAATCGGCCAACATCTATTTTTCATATGTACCACGGGCGAAGCCGGGGCGGACCGCTAGTATGATATATATTTAAGTAATTCATTATTATGGGGCTATGCTAAAATCCATCAACATTATTCATTTTACGTATAAACAGGACAAACATTCAAACTTTGTCACTGAAAATATTATGACCTAAAAAACTACGGTACCCCGCCTTATCACGGTAAAGAAAAAATATATGTTATCAATCATCACTATCAGTAATAATCAATACTTATCTATATTTGTTGCAGTTTTCACTCATTCTAGTGCTGTGAACATAGTGTAAACACTAAAATATAGTGCATTGGTGTTTAAATTTTAATTAGGTATAGCAATTATTGTGTTGTGGCTATTTAAATTCGGTGGAAAACTCAAAAACGTGACGGCTACTTAAAAATCTAATATTAAAAAATTATTATTCCTAAAAAAATTAAAATATGTCGTTGTAAATCTTCTTATATATAAAAATGAATCGCAAAATGTGTTGGTAAGCGCATAACTCGAGAACGGGTGGACCGATTTCGATAATTCTTTTTTTATTATATTCCTTGAAGTACGAAGATGGTTTTTATGTAGAGAAAACGTAAATATGTACCACGGGCGAAGCCGGGGCGGACCGCTAGTATATGAATAAATGACTTTTATGTAACTAAATAATAATAAAGTTTGCGAGGATATGTGTGTGTGTGTGTTTGTTACTCTTTCACGCAAATACTACTGAACCGATTACAATGAAATTTAGCACACATATAGAGGGTAACTTGGATTAACACATAGGATAGGTTTTATCCCGGAAATCCCCCATGAACGTGAACTATGCGGGTTTTCCTTTGAAATGGCGGCCGAAGCCGCGGGCGTAAATCTAGTTTCTTAATATTTTTCTATCTTCTAAACATGAATTTATAATAAACTAGCTTTCCGCCCTCGGCTTCGCCCGCTCAGTCGAAAACCTAATAAATTATATAATATCTTCCTCGAGAATCACGCTATCTATTAAACGCGGGCGAAGCCGCGGGCGGAAAGCTAGTAATATTATATTATACGCCACAATCTCAAAATTACATAAGGTTGATTCACTCGCGAAATAACTGACTAATTGTGATTAATAATTGTGAAATTCAGATAATTCAGCCTGTGGTTTAGTTTATCTCTAAACCAAAATTATTCATGTGTATAAAGGACTAGCCGTGCCCCGCGGTTTTACCCGCATCACTCCGATCCTATTGGTCTTATCGCGATTATATTATAGCCTATAGCCTTCCTCGATAAATGAGCTATCTAACACTGAAAGAATTTTTCAAATCAAACCCATAGTTTCTGAGATTAGCTCGATCAAACAAACCTTTATGATGCAAATGCAACGATTCATAAATAAATAAATTTTTATCAAAATGAATCGCAAAATGTGTTGGTAAGCGCATAACTCGAGGACGGCTGAACCGATTTCGATAATTCTTTTTTTATTATATTCCTTGAAGTACGAGAATGGTTCTTATGTAGAGAAAACGTAAATATTATGTACCACGGGCGAAGCCGGGGTGGATCGCTAGTTGTAAATAAAATCAATTAATGTAGCTATACAGAAATATAATATGAAAATTTTGTGGAAGAGTTATAACATAAAAATGCTATACTATGCTATGTTAGATATTATTTTAAAAAATATAATTTCATTAAAAACTAGCTGCTCTGCGCGGTTCCACCCGCAGTGCTCCACACCTGTTGATGAAATATAGCCTTCCTCAATAAATGAGCTATCTAACACCGAAAGAATTTTTGAAATCGGACCAGTAGTTCAAGAGATTAGTGCGTTCAAACAAACAAACAAACTCTTCAGCGTTATAATATTAAGTATAGTTTAAAAAATTACATAATTACAACTTAATTTCTTCTACTAAATAATAATTATAAATAAAAAATAATAATTTGTCTATCATTGAATTTTTACCAAAAATTAGTATTGAAGTTATTATATTTATTTGTTTCTATTGTAAATTAATTTAACGAAAAACAAGCATAATGTCTTATAAATAATCAAAGTATTAGCAAGTTATAATTTCCTTATCAATTGATAATACGATAATTTTATGGAAGATATCGGCCACAGTCGATTATTGAAATTCTTCGTAAAAGGGTACGTATATTTGTTTTATTATATTAATCTGTTTTTTATAACTATTGTGCAGCTAAATAATATTTTTTTAATTATTAATAAGCTTCAAAATGTTGTTAATCTTATTATTATGAAATGTCATTTTGACAGGAGCGAGTGAGTGTTTTTTTGAAGTGAAAACTTCTTTAGCGGCGTTGAGCACTTTTTCTGTAATGGGTATAAAATCTTAAACTCGAGTCAGGACACGTGACCTGATCGAAAAAGCATAAGACGGATGGTTCTGCCGGCACTCCCGGAGTGCAACCCGTCTTTTTTTATAAATGTCACATAGAATGAGTTACAATTGTTTCAAATGAAGATTACTATATCAATTACTAGCTTACCGCCCGCGGCTTAGCCCGCTTTGTCTAAAACCTAATAAATTATATAATAAACTGCGCAACGGATTTTGATGCGGTTTTTTGTAATAGATAGAGTGATTCAAGAGGAAGGTTTTAGTATATAATTTTTAGGTTTTAGACAAAGCGGGCGAAGCTGCGCCCTTCGGGCGGTAAGCTAGTAAAATTATAAATGCGAAAGTTTGTGAGGATGTGTTGCATGTGTTTGTTACTCTTTCACGCAAATATTACTGAACCGATTACAATGAAATTTAGCAAACATATAGATTTATCCTGGAAATCCCACGGGAACGGGAACTATGTGGGTTTTTCTTTGAAAACGCGGGCGAAGCCGCGGGCGGAAAGCTAGTAAGTCATCATGGTAGAGATATTTATCATGAATTTTTATTTAAATATTTTCTCTTGTTATTATTTTACAATACTTGTTAAAAAATAATCCCCAAAAATGCAGAGCGTAATCACAAAACACTTTATTATCAACTTAACAACTTAACTGTCCCCATACAATACAAAATAACACTAGCCCACGTCCATCAGTTTTTTTTATCTATTAGGGTAAAAAACATTCACATTGTCTTAATAAATTATATTTTATGAAAATAGTTATTGTTTTTATGTATTTTATTCAATTTATATTTAAGCCTCATATATGAGCATGAGCGTGGGATAAAAGATTTTTTTTTCCAAGTTCAATGAGTCATATGTGTACACATCAAGTATAGACAATAAAACTTGATTGATGACCCGACGAACCGAATTTGATGATCCCGACGTTATAATAGACTATAATGAAGCAAAAGGTATAGTTATTTCGGACCAACTAGCATCCTTTCACTCTCCTTTACGCAAAATCCTAACTTGGTACAAAAAAATCGCTTTTGATATTTTATTTCAAGTTGCTGTAATAAATGCTAGGTGCATTTACAATGATTTGGCATCAGGATGTCCTAAATTGTCTGTTTTGCAAGTACAAGAACATTATTAGTTCGACATTTTTTAGGGCTAGCAGCGAGAACTACAGAAAATAACGTGCCTCAAAGACTTTCGCTTTCTCTGCCTCCCAGATCTCCAGTTTCTAGTTCATATCCTGGCTATAGTGTTCAAGAAATTCCGCGTAATACTACAAACAATAAGTTAGTTCGATAGAGATGTACCGGTTGCTATGAAAAATTAATAATTCAAGGGCAGTTGGCTCGAAAAGCTAAACAAGTGCACACAGAGTGCAAACCATGTAAAAAAGCATTTTGTTTATATTGCTACAACGAAAAACATAATATTATGTGTTGATTGGTTCTCCTAATAATACTTACAAACATATTTTTCATAATAAAACGTTTTCCTTTTCACTGTATTTTTTGTTTTATTTCGAACAAATAGGATACACACACCTACCTACCTTAGTACCTACCACAGATAATGTATAAAACTTTTGCGAAAATTTATTTAAATTTCTTGAAGGTTAGGGTTTTTGCCACACGTTCACGTAATTATATTTAGTATATCACTCCACGTTCATAACAAAAATATACCCCAAAGATTCTTGAAAAAGGAGTCACCTGTGACTCACGAACTTATTCCAAAAGTTCACCATGAGTCATATGTGACTCATTGGACAGTTAAGTTGTTAAGTCCGATATGCACAATTTTGAACAATGACATAATTTCCCAGAAATATAGTAGCGTATCTTGTATTGAAATTATTAAATTACTAGCTTTCCGCACGGGGCTTCGCCCGCGTTTTCAAAGAAAAACCCGCATAGTTCCCGTTCCCGTGGAATTTCCGGGATAAAACGTATCCTATGTGTTAATCCAAGTTACCCTCTATATGTGTGCTAAATTTCATTATAATCGGTTCAGTAGTATTTGCGTGAAAGAGTAACAAACACACACACATCCTCACAAACTTTCGCATTTATAATATTAGTAGGAAGGATAGGATATTAAATAGACTCATTACAAAATAATACCAATCTTAAATTGATTGTCTCACGTTGGATTTTAATCAAACGAACATAGAGGCAAGAGCATTCTTTCGTGATCTTTTAGTGTAAACGAAAACTCGTATTCAGTGTTGTTCAGTATTAGAACATTGCATAGAACCTATTCGAATTTCGAACGCACTAAGAACAACGAAAGAATGCTCTACGCGTTTAGGTACACTAAAAGAATTTGACATATTGGGTAGAATGTGCATTCGCTCGTCTGATGTAAATGGACCCTTATAGTCTATAGAAATATGAAAAATGACAGTTACAATAAAATTAAATAATAGATATATATATAGATACGAAAGTCGAAACTAGGTAGGTAATAAGCAATATTAAAAATGCGAATTTTTATCTTGTGAATGTGAATATTTTAGTTCTTTTTTTATGTTGTATGAAGGATTACTGTTAATTACTGGCTGCTTATAATACGAATCTGTTGAAAACAAAGTCTGATGTTTATTTTTTTTGCCACTATTACGTTATTTAGGTCTTCATTTGTTTTTAATGACGAAAACATACCTATTCGTTGAATATCTATAAAATAACCATTTAAAAAAAATTGCTCGCCATTTGACAGATGAAATTTTTATTTTTTTTTGTCATAGATAATATAATACTATATTTATCTCAGAGCAATAAACCTATAGAGTACTTGTATCGAGCGTATACAATTTACATATATTTGTTTCTCTCTATCTAAAGAAAACGTCGTATGAAAGAATGAGATAGCTATAGACTACAAGCTACGTTTCAACATAGTCATGGCACCATTTTTACTATAGGTACGTATTTAGATAGATAGAAGGTGATAGTGATGGGATGTGCTTCAATCGATAAAATCGTGAATGCATTTTGCATTTACGGTTTCGTGAAATAATAAATAATAAAAAAAAAACAAAATTAATCATAAATTTCAGTTGAATACATTATTTGTTTAATCCTACGAATATAATAAATGCGAAATTATGCGAGAATGGATAACTTTCTCTTTCACTGCTGAACCGATTACAATGAAATTTTGTACATACACACATAGGATAGGTTTTATACCGGAAATCCCACGTGAACGGGAACTGTGCGGGATTTTCTTTAAAAACGCGGGCGGAAAGCTAGTATATTTTAAAATAAATTTTAAAACTTGAAATATAACTAATTTAAAATAAAGATCAATAAAGTTAAAGGAGTGAGGAGAAAGGCACAGTCAGCATGAATTTTAACAAGTTCATAAAAGGACAGTCTTAAAGAAAACATTTTCCTTACATCCTACTAATAAAGCGAAAGTTTGTGAGGATGGATGTTTGTTACTCTTTCACGCGAAAACTACTAAACCGATTACAATGCAATTTGGAAAAATTACTTTTGATCCCGTAAATCCCACAGGAATGGGAACTATGCGGGTTTTTCTTTGAAAACGCATGTATATTAAGTATGTATTTCAAT
The DNA here is from genome assembly GCF_061535455.1 of Colias philodice. Lineage (NCBI taxonomy): Eukaryota > Metazoa > Arthropoda > Insecta > Lepidoptera > Pieridae > Colias > Colias philodice. The sequence continues at coordinate 5,324,663 of NC_143114.1, read as the reverse complement.
AGTAGTCTATCTATGAGAACTGTCATTTAATCAACCGTTTAATTTTCACATAGTTACACATTTAAAGTAAATGTGTAAAAAAATTTCCAAATAAAATTCACTCACACACAAATGTATTTATTATCTAAAGGAACAAAAAAAAACGTAAGCGTAAGATTGCACAATTCTTCTAAAGTATCCATCTTGATAACACGCAGGCTCGAAATGCAGTGAACACAATCTAGCAAATTTCGACGGCGTCCAATCTACACGTCTCATGTTTTATACCCATTTTTTATTTAGCTCTGGAAATCTAAAACAAAATGAATTTATTAATAATCTAAAAGAGAAACAACAAACTAAACAGATAAGTCAAATAAAACAACCACGTGGTATTTTTTATTTTCCAGCTGTAGAAAATTTACATCTATTATTTGCTACAACAACTACATATAAATCTGATATAAGAAACAAAATAAATAAATCAACGTTAATATGAAATAGATTTTTTGTCATAAATCGATAATATACGCTAAATGTGTTACAACACTACGGTGGTAAACAAAATGCCAAACGTGATAATATTGTGACATTTTTTAAAAATTATTTAATTCTTTTGTATTCCACAACCCCATAAAGTGGGTAAATGTTACAGTTACAACATAAACTTATAAAAAAGCGCTTGATAAAACCTTCAAATAGGGTTAGAACATAAATATTTATCAATTTGCTGAAAATCACTTACCGATGGAAAGATATTTTTTCATTGTTTTCATCCAAAACTCCCATTCGACTAGTAATAGCCGGTAGCTAAACATACAATAGTCATTTTAGCACACTGACAAATAAAAAGAAACACTATACACTTTATATTTTCTAAATATTTCGTTAAAAACACTTGACGCACTGAGCCCACCAGCTGGTTGGAAAACAAACTGACTGCCGGCGCGCTACGTTTGAAGACAGTGCAGATACTCTATTGCTATCTCAATCTGACTTATGCTGTTATTGACTAAGAGTAAGTAGATTAGAAAATATGTATTTTGTTCTGTCTCAATATAAGAACTCTATAGGTTTATTCCTCTGAGATATTTATTGTGTAATATAGAGTATATATTCTATGGTAATATTAAATGAATAAGTTTTAACTAAGGATTGAAATCGGCTTGTGTTATTATATACATATTATTTTAATACCGAAGGCAACGATTAGAATTAAGGTTAAGTGTGTATGTGAAACATAATAAATAGTTTGTCTTATCGATTCTTGATACATGAGTTCCGGTGTTATCGATTTTAGTCCTTATTCAGTGCACATTTATTTACTATCTATACATAAGATAAATCTTTATCTATATAATATGCAAAAGCAAGTCGTTATATTTTGTAAAACGCTGAACAGATTTTAATGGTATTTGGTTTGTCTCCTCTTAAATTGGGATGAAGTAAAAGTCCCAGCGAAGCCAGGGTCAGCAGCTAGTTTAATTTAAAATATCTGATTAATCTCATATAAGTGCACAGATATTAAACACTACATAGTATACTTATAAGTGTAAGGTTTCTTGATTAAATTTGCCAATGCCATGTTTACTGGATTCAATCCCTGGGAATGTCTTACTAATACATATTTATAAGACCTTTTTTAATATCCTTCTTTATTTATGTCTCTCTCCATAATTCACGGGTATTGCCATAAGGAAGCTACCCGGTCCTTTGGAAGGCTTGCGTGGGGACAGGGATCCAACACGCAGATGCCCTTTTGAGAATTTTAATGTGTTGTAGGACACCAGCCGCAGCCTGCCCATAACTGCTCCATAGAGATACAGCCCGCGGCCGATGTAGGGCTATTGCAAAATATGGGAATTAAAAATCTGGGCTATGGAAAGGGGGTGTTCGATGGATTGATTGAGGAGGTTGGGTCTTTATTTATTAATTATTATTATTTTTCCAGAAAAATCATGTCTGATACAGAAAAAAAAGACAATGATACAAACATCGAATCTAAAGTACCAGGCGAGCAGGAAGTACGAGGAGTGAGCGCGAGCGAGACAAATATATCACAAGCTGAAGGAACGAGCGAGACAGACTTCCACTATGAGCCTGTAATAACAGTGACGAAGAAAGAAGCGTCATTCACGAAGGGCGATTTGAAATTGCAGAAAATCAGCGTCACGGAAGATATATCGGTAAAGTACCAACATTTGTTTAAAAAGCAGACGATGCCGGGCAAAACAGTAGTCACCCAAGTGCAAACACTGCAATATAAATACTGAAAATAAATGTGTTGTTGGTACATGCGTTTTATTTATTTCGAGTTTCCAATTATATTTAAGACAGTTAAGACACATCTAAGAAAAGAGAATAGGTATGCATAAAAGTTCATTTTTATTTTTTCTATTAAAATTTTTACATTGGTAAAATAAAGATTATTCTATGTTACCTACCTCAATTTAAACCCTAGTAGGAGGCCTGCGACCCAGCAGGGCGAACGTATATGGGCTGATTCGAGTGTACTACATACAACTTGAAAACTGTAGGCTTATCTTTATACCAAAAGGATAGTGAACCATGACCAATGAAGCATTATACGAATATTTTCCCACTTATAAACTACAGAACCAAGTTTTTAATTTTCCACATATCTGTGTCGATATATTCTGTGATTCTTAGTACCCTCGTAGCATAAACAAGAATTTAGCAGTAATCACGCTCGATTGCTTTAATTAAACTTTATTTTTGGGGCGAACCAATGTCTATGTCTATGTCTAATAATAAAATTGAATAGTAGAATATTCAAGTACATATTTACACATTTAGATTTGAATAAAATAATTTCCAAATTTTTGTAAACACATCCCGCGTCCCCGTAGTGGGGTAAGGGGCAGATGCATTATGCACACAACTGTTTCACTGATCGATTTACTTTAGGGACAAGTAGGTGATCAGCCTTCTGTGTCCTGCCAGACCGAGGCATTTTTTTTCTTCGTCTCCACCGGAAATCGAACCCAGGACCCCTCGGTTCTACGCTCACGCGACAACCACTGTACCAAGTAGGCGGTCAATTACCAAATGCTGATGATTTATAATTTACAGGGACGCGCGGAGTCCCATATTCCATTTTTAACCTAACCAACTCTTTCTACGAGATTCTTCAAGTAACAATTAATGCATTAAAATAGGTCCAAATCCGATCAGACTCAAGAACGAAATCGTAACAAACAAATTGGATTTGATCTAATCACATTAATTGACTCTAATTACTGATTATACATATATACTTGCAAATAATTATATGTACTTGATAGCTCACACGGAGCAGAACCTTTCTATACAAGAAGAAATAATAAAAATAATATTCCAATGAAAAATCATGTTGTTGAACATGGTACCATATCTAAAGTTTAACATAAAAGTATTTTCGTTCCAGGACAAAACGAAAAATGAGACAATTATCAACGAAGTACAAATAATTACGGATAAAGACGGTGCCTGTGAAGTGACACACACACAAACAATTGAGACGGTGAAAAAGGTTGAAAATACGACACCGACGCGAGAAATAGGTAAATTACATTCAAATCTATACTAATATTATGAAGCTGAAGAGTTTGTTTCAACGCTGATAATCTCGGGAACTACTGGTCCGATTTCAAAAATTCTTTCGGTGTTAGATAGCCCATTTATCGAGGAAGGCTATAGGCTATATGACATCTCGCTAAGATCAACAGGAGTGGAGCACTGCGGGTAAAACCGCGGAGCACAGCTAGTCTATACTTATAATATTACTAGCGGTCCGCCCCGGCTTCGCCCGTGGTACTTACAAAAAACACATCTTTTCTCTACATAAAAACCATCCTTGTACTTCAAGGAATATAATGAAAAAAGAATTATCGAAATCGGTTCAGCCGTTCTCGAGTTATGCGCTTACCAACACATTTTGCGATTCATTTTTATATATATACTAGCGGTCTGCCCCGGATTCGCCCGTGGTACATATTAACGTTTTTTCTACATAAAAACCATCCTCGTACTTCAAGGAATATAATAAAAAAAGAATTATCGAAATCGGTTCAGCCGTTCTCTAGTTATGCGCTTACCAACACATTTAGCGATTCATTTTTATATATAAGATAAAGAGGAATTTTAGATAAATTTATAAAGATATTTTTTATTTATTTGTATTAAATAGGCTCCGTAAATACTTTTTAATGATGTACTTTTCTAATAGATAGGCTATATTTTTTCGTTTCTATCCTGTATGCGAAAGTTTGTGAGGATGGATGTATGTGTATGTTTGATGTTTGTTACTCTTTCAAGCAAATACTACTTAACCGATAACAATGAAATTTAGTACACATACCTATAGAGGATAACTTAAATTAACACAATATTGGATAGGTTTTATCCCGGAAATCTCACGTGAACAGAAACTATGCGGGTTCTTCTTTGAAAACGTGGGCAAAGCCGCGGGCGGAAAGCAAGCGCGGATCCAGGGGGGGGGGTCTCGGGGTCATGACCCCCCCCTGGGCTAGGTCCACGACCTAAGTGGACCACTGATTTAATATTAAATTTTTTAAATTAACAAATTAATACTGTTCAACATGATGTTTTTATTGAATTTTGAGACATAAAAGTAATATAGAACAATGAAATCAATTACGTTTGTAATTGATTTCATGGTAACGGAAGAGAACATAACAAAAATTATAGAAAAAGTTTATTAGGGTCGACCTGTGGTCGTAATTAAAGGACAAAAAACAGGTTTTTCGATTTTTGAAAAAATCTATAACTGCGGAATAAAGTGTAATGGTAAAGTTGTATGTAATTAATTTTTTTTCTACAACTTTGGCTGTTACACTTTTCACACAAAACCTCAAATATCGAAATATCCCAGTTCGTGGATAAGACATAAAATAGCAATTTTTTTTTTAATCAACAATAGAAAATACAGCCAAATTACAACAAAAAATCGGCCAAATGCGCATCGGACTCGCGCACCGAGGACTCCGAGCAAACATATTTTTTCATTATGTTGTATCTTACAATTTTGTTTAAAGGATTTTTTTCTTTACCTGTGCTTGTAAGAGCTTAAGTCGTTGCTTTTAACCAAATTTCAAGACTGTGTTCACGGGAAGTACCTTGTAGGTTTTGATTGATGATTCCCTTGCAAGTATAGTTGCGAATTACAGAATATGCAGATATATTTACTATATGTACTTATAACAGATTTAAGTTATTATAGACCTGAGTTCTGATGTGAATATCAATTAAATACATGTATATTTTTATTAAATTTAATTAAATAATTAGGGTTTTCGCAGTTATTACTTACTACATCTGTGCTATAACACGATACTTTTTACTCAATTTCAAGACTGTGTTTACGGGACAGGGTGCTCCCTGCAGGTATTGCAAATTCAAACGTTTTAGCCAACGCAATCAAAAGATGCAGCTGTAAATGCTGAAATTTTTCGCAAAATTCGACACTCCCTAAGAAATCAAAACCTACAGGGTAGTTCCCGAGTACACAGAGTCATGAAAATTAGTACAATTAAACGTCTTATAACGCAGACTAGCTTACCACCCGCGGCTTCTCCCGCTTTCTCTAAATCCTTATAAATTATATACTATTCCCCTTGAATCACTCTATCTTTAAAAAAAACTGCATCGAAATTCGTTGCGTAGTTTTAAAGATTTAATCATACATAGGGACATAGGCACAGAGACAACGACTTTGTTTACTAATTGCGAAAAGCATGAATTTTTCCTTAGATTATAATATAAAAAAATATTTTAAAAATTTTTTAACTTAGGTACAACCCTGTTACTCATGAACGCTGTATTAACTGACATGTATTAACTTGATATTCATACCAAAAACTCAAGTCTATACCTTTACGCTATAATAAAATCAAACTTCTATGTCAACGAATCAGAAGATACAGCCGTAAATGCCGAAAAATTTCGCAAATTTCGACATTCGCTAGGGAATCAAAACTCAAAACCTACAGGGTACTTTCCGTAGACTCAGAATCTTGAAATTTGGTACAAAGCAACATCTTATAGTACAGATACAGGAATAATTGCAAAAAATATACATTTTTCAAGTTTGTCTGCCTGTCAAGACCCTTTTTCTCAGGAACGCGTGGAGGTATCAATCTAAAATTCATACCGAATACTCAAATCTACGGTTCCTTAAAGCTGTAAAAAAATCAAACTTATAAGCCAACGCAATCAAAAGATACAGACGTTTATGCTGTAAATTATCGCAAATTTCGACATTATCGCAAGGGAATCAAAATCTATAGGTATTGTACTACTTCCCGTGAACACAGAGTTCTGAAATTTGGTTAAAAGCAATGTCAGCACAGATGGAGGAAAAATTGCTAAAACATACATTTCATGCTTATCAACATTCGCAAGTGTTGCCAGGAATCAAAACCTAGAGGGTACTTCCCGTGAACACAGAATCTTGATATTTAATCTTTATTTAATAGAAACTTACGTCTTATAGCACAGATAAAGGAAAAATTGCAAAGAGCATAAATTTAATATTAAAACATATAAAAATGTTTGTACGGAACTCTTGGTTCGCGAATCCGACTCGCACTCTTAGATCATTAAGTAATGGATAACACACGCAGGCGTTTCCCCTTTTGCCGAGGTATAAGATTATTCGAATCGAAAAATCTTATGCTTTCATAAAAACTACTTGCGTAATCGATTACGAACACTCTGCGTATTCGTAAAACATCGAAAGGACGTCTGCGAGTGCTCCGCTAAAAATGCCGTTTTGCACTGTCATGTATTGCAGAAGCAATTCAAACATGTCGAATATTAAAAAAGATGGAATAACCTTTCATTTGTGTATATTTTTTTATTTTTTTAACGTACATTTCTAATTAAATGCAATTTCTAATAATCGTCGATGTATCGTTTAGCGATATGATCAAGACAAATAATCGAGTCATGTGTTTACTCGATCATTGATGCGGCTTCACGAGACTATCATGGAAAGAAAATATACAAATTTAATCTTTATGAACTAAGAGATAAAGTTGAATTTAAAACGCGATATTGAACCGCATTCCCCACGAGACTATAAAGTGATGTAGCGAGACTATCTTGAAGAAAAAATATACAAATTTAATCTTTATGAACTAAGCGATAAAGTTGAATTTAGAACGCGATATTGAACCGCACTCCCCACGAGACTATAAACTGATGTAGCGAGACTATCTTGAAGAGAAATTCAAATTTAATCTTTATGAACTTAGTGATAGAGTTGAATTTAAAAAATCGTCGCTGAAAAGGTCGTAAATTTTTACGACTTTCTTAGTGACGGACTGCTTTTAACTTGAACGTCGATAAAAAAATATTTTTCTAAGTATAATTTGAAATGAGATGAGAATTAATCTTTATTATATTACAATTTTACACAACTGCATAAAAAGGAGTATAATGTTTATTTTGTAAATCTTGTATATATTTATTAAAATTTACGCTCGGCTACTTTTAACTGGCAGAACATTTTAATCGTACGGAACCCTTCGTGCGCGAGTCCGACTCGCACTTAGCCGTTTTTTTGTAATGTTAATCTTGTAACCTTTCTATTATGTAATTTGTTTATATGTATGTATTAATATTGCGTATATTTCAGATTTACAAAAAATCGAATTACAATTTTTATTATATCTGTAGCGACACCTTGGTACAGAAATAAAAAAAGACGGGTTGCACTCCGGGAGTGCCGGGAGAAGTGAAAACTTGATTATTAACGTTGAGCATGTTTGATATCCATCCGTCTTACGCTTTTTCGATCAGGTCACGTGTCCTGACGCGAGTTTAAGATTTTATACCCAACGCCGCTAAAGAAGTTTTCACTTCAAAAAAAAGACAGGTTGCACTCCGGGAGTGCCGGCAGAAGTGAAAACTTGATTATTAACGTTCAGCATGTTTGATATTTTGGAATGGTATCCGTCTTACGCATGGAATATAAGGGCTAAAAAAAAGTCTGTCGTCACCTGACGCGAGTTTAAGATTTTATACCCAACGCCGCTAAAGAAGTATTCACTTCAATAAAAATTTCTGTACCGATATTTATTTTATTGAATATACTTAATATGTGATGTGTTGAATAAATACATATTCAAATACAAATAAAATGGCGTTTTATTGTTTTTTCGTATGCATATAATAATGATGAAAACGTTAAAAATGACCTATGTAGTATTTTTTATGAATATAATATTAATGTTATTTTTAATTTCAACAAAATTATTATTTTTGTAATATCGATATGGTTACATCCCTTTAGAGCGATTGTATTATTACGTATATGTACAGAGATTTTTCTGTGTAATCGATGTATGTGTGCAAAAACATGCTAGTCTGCCAATTTTGTATTAGTTTGAGTTTGTAAAAACACAAATTATTTTTGTGAATGTGTGATTGTTTTTCAAAGTGTAAGTTACCCTCCCCGCACCAAAATCGGCAGAAAGTTTAGTTAGAACATTTGCCAGCGTGCTCCATCCATTACTTAATGATCTAAGCTCGCACTTGATCAATTTTTTTAAAATCTATGTATCAATTAAATTACCAAAATATAGCTTTTGAAAATTGCCCACGTCTATGTGACCCCCCCCCTGGCACTAAGGCTGGATCCGCCCTTGGCGGAAAGCTAATGTTTAATAAAAAACAAAACACTCGCTCTACTTATCCTATACTTAGTTTGCTCAAATAATCGAATCGCAAAATGTGTTGGTAAGCGCATAACTCGAGAACGGCTGAACCGATTTCGATAATTCTTTTTTTATTATATTCCTTGAAGTACGAGGATGGTTCTTATGGAGAGAAAACGTAAACATGTACCATGGGCGAAGCCGGGGTGGACCGCTAGTTTTAAATACAAGATAATTAAAGCTCATTAAATTTAATCTAATTATTTTATTTATGTAAAGTACTTTAAAATTACTGTAGCTGTGTAGTTCCACTTATTTTGATTTAATAATGTACAATATTCTGTACTTGGAAAGATTTTTAAAAATATTTAAAACATTATTAACACGTTCGCTGCGAAACAGGGCTTGAAACACCCTGTCCGTGTCTCGTCGTTATAGCGGTAGGAAAAAACTTAAACTTCTCTGTCGTGCGGGAGGCATAACTGCCATCTGGTTCAGTGTAGGAAAGTGATATCTATATATCTGAGATGTGCTATTGATTCCTAGTTCAATGGTATACCGACCTTAATACCGGGTTTCTTAGACCTCGTGCCGCACTGAACTAATAAAAATTCTAACACAGTGCGGAACGAGGTTGCGAACACCTCGTACCCCGCGAACCTCGTACCGCACCCTAAGCTAGCTTCACGCGGTTAGTGTTGTGCAACGCATTCGAGACTATTTGTGGAACAACTTATTGAAGCTTTTACAAAGAAGGACTTGAATGTGGATACAGGTACCTAATTTTCAAACTACTCGTTATAATAAATATCGTTAATAGAAACGTGAATGTGACATGTTGAGTAACTTTCTTCAAATAGGTTGATAATCATGATTACTATTAGTGTGTTTGTTCATTGAATCAACTAGCGGCAAATCCAAAACACCCGGCAATCGGTGTATGGCTCATCAAAATTTAACTCTTGCCCAAGTCAACAAGCCAACAAACAAGGCACATCATCTCTTAAAGGGATCAAAGAAGAGGAGATGTGTAGGATGTTACGAAAAACTCCGCATCTTCTTAAAAAGTCGTGAGGCCGACAAAAAAGTAAAGGAAATTCTCACAGAATGCACTGGTTGCAAACAATATTCTGGTTTGGCCTGTTTTAATAAAAAACATCCATAAGTTTGATAAATAAATACATACAATTAAATAAAATCGATATTTCTTTTCCCATCACTAAATTATATGAAAAACTGCTATTGTTCAGTGCGGTATGGGGTACATCAGACCCCACATTTTATTTTACCCATAGAATCTAAACTAACTAATCTAACCACGGGCGGCGGTAGATTTAGGTTAATGAACTCATTGTTAATAATAATCACGACAAAAGCCGCACACTTTGTCTTATTTGGCGCCAAAAAAAGGATTTTGGTCTCCTACGGGCGGTGGGGTTTAATATGCCTCGTGCCGCCACAATCTCTGGTATAGGACAAGGTTTAAAACGACCCGTAACGCAGTAATGGAAAGTACAGATATATCTGTGCCGCAGCGAACGTGTTAATATGAAAAGTGTCCTGGAATATTATATTAATTATTTTTTAAACATTTTCCATGTACACGATTACAGAGAAACAACAAGATGAAAAGAAACCACGAACTAAAATTCCAATGTCTAAATTAAGACGGGCTATTAAAAAAATAACGGAAGAAAGAAAAAAATATGAGGAAGCTGAAAGACAAGTAGGTATTGCAAATCATTTTTGCTACCAACCTTTTTTCGAGGACAACCATACTTGTTTTTTTTTACCAGAAAGGAGTCTCATAATCGATTATTTTATTAATTAGATCCAAACAAATTAGCCGGACAAACTAAGAAACACAAAACATACATATACATAGTACAATAATATTTATATGTATAAATATCTATTATTTTAATTAATTAATACATGATTTTCTTTTTAAATTTCACGATTTAATGATAGAAGTTAATGACTTCCTTATATTGTTAATTTATAATGCTTTTCCAGAAGATGTCTGCTCAACAGCGCAAGTCTTCCATACCCCGACTAAAACATACAGTTGTATCAGCAACCACAAGTAAAGAAGAAGCAAGAACTGTTTCCCCAAGAACAGATGAAGAATTTGACAAACTATTCGAAGAAATCGTTGTCAATCAAAGCGCAGATGAAAGTCCACTGATAAAGGATCCAGAAAAACTAGACTCCAAGTTCGAAGAATTAATTCACGCTTACGATGAAAATAAAATCGAACCAATTAGCATTGACAGAGTGAAAACCAGGATTCCCATGCTAAAACGTAAAAGCGAGCATGAAATTGATATGTCAAAATATTCAGAGCGCAGAAGAAACGCATCTCTTAAAAAGAGAGGATCAGTTGATAGTTCAACGCACAATACTTCGACGACTATGCACGTTAAAGAATCGAAAATACAATCGCAAACAATACAAAAAACTTTTACACAACAAACAACTAAACTACAATCTGAAACGAAAACAACTCAACAACAATCATCAAAGATTGCAGTCAATAATAGTCAAGACAACCAGGAAAAGATAATTTCATCTAAGGCAGTCAAGGAAACGACACAAATCGCAAAAACTATTCAACAGTCATCCGATAATAATGAAAATGTTAATATTGAAAATGAGGAAGTATCAGAAACACATTTAACTAACAAAGAAAATTCCAAAGTCCCTAATGAATCTGTTAATTTAACAAATAATAACGAAAACACAAAAATATTTAAGAAAAGTTCCTCAATCGATAACTCTAGAAGTACAAACTTTAATAACGAGGAAACAAACACAAAAACACTACACAAAACTATTCAACGTACAGTCAGTGAACAGCACACGTCCAGTATAACATCTACAAATATATCTTCTAATATCTCACAAACAAAGGAAATAACAACTACAGAAATAACAAACAACAATAACGGAGACACTATAAAAGCTATAATAACGGTAGAGAGAGAAAACATTGCATCAGAAGTCCCAATGATTTCAAATGAATCAGACAAAACAATTAATGATTCCAAAACAACACAACATGTCACAAATGAGGAAAGCAATCAAAGTTCAGTGAACTCAAATATGCAAAACTCTATTGACAATCAAAAAGTATCCAATAAAGTTGAATTAGTTCAAGAAAATGCAAAAGATAATTTATCGGACGAAAATGCAAATGTGTCTGTAGAAATTTGCGAAATTATTAATGACTGTCAAGATCCTAAGGATAAAAGGGACGACTCAGGCACAAATAATATTAAAGAAATATCTGAAACAAATATTGAAGTTAAAGAAAGTGCTGCAGATAGTAAATCAAATATTGAGGAAATTGCTGCAGATAACAATGTTATATCAATTGAGACTAAAGAAGAAAATGAAAATACGAATGATAAAGAGATGAGTAAGCAAGATAGCATTAGCATAGTTACTGTCAATGAAGATATCCAAAAAGTAAAATCGGAATCGAATACAGTTCCGGAAGTAAAAAAAGAAACTAATACATATAAATCAGATATTCAGGTAATTGCGACAGATAACAGTAATATAACAATTGAGACTAGAGATGAAAATCAAAATAAGAATGATAAAGAAATAAATAAGCATGATAGCATTAGCATAGTAGCTGGCAATGAAGATATCCAAAAAGTAAAGTTGGAATCGAATGCAGTTCCGGAAGTAAAAGAAGAAACTAATACATGTAAATCAGATATTCAGGTAATTGCTACTGATAATAATATTATACCAACCGAGACCACCGAAGACAGTAAAAATATGATTGATAAAGAAATTAGTAAGCAAGATAGCATTGATATAGTAGCTGGCAATGAAGATAAGCAAGAAGAAAAATTGGAATCGACTATAGTTCCGGAAGTAAAAGAAGAAACTAATACATGTAAACCAGATATTCAGGAAATTGCTACTGACAACAATATTATATCAATCAAGACCACTGAAGACGGCAAAAATATGATTGATAAAGAAATTAGTAAGCAAGATAGCATTAGCATAGAAACTGGCAATGTGGAAAACAAAGAAGAGAAATCTGAATCTAACAAAGATCCAGAAATAAAAGAAGAAATTAAAATAACAATTAAACAAACAGATACATCCGAAGAAAAAGAATCCTCAACACATGTCGAATACAGTAAAACTATAATTAACGAAGAATCTAATGCTGATTTAAATGAAACAAACGATAAAGATGCAACAGGAGTATACTCAAATGACATCCATGAAAATACAAATGAATGTAGTAGTATAGACAAAGATAATTTCATAAATAATACAGTAAACGAGGAAATAAGTATTTCACAAATTGATTCCCTTCAGAAAAACGTCCTTGCGTCGGAAGATCCTGGCCATTTAAAAACCGAAGACTCTCAAATCAGAAATATGGAATCGGATAATGCACAAGAAAGAGAAGCCAAAACAAGTGCAGATTCTAGTAATAAATCTGCCAACTACCTCGATGTCTCTGTTAGTATGGTAAAACGAGTGGTTACTCAACACAAACTTAATGATAAAACTAATAATAATACAGAAGAACATTACCTCGATATTGTTGATGAGAAAATATCAAAGGAAGTCGTTGAAGGTGAAAAGGATGAAAAGAGTCCAGAAGCGTGTATTAATAATATAAACAAAATACCTGAAACTACAGCGAAACAAGTTTCACAAAATCTTCCAAATACATTACCTGAAAAATCCAATAGTACTTTAACCTCAGTAGAAGAATCTTTGGACTCAAAATTCAATGCTGGTGCTACAACTTTTAATAGCAAAGAAGAAAAACGGGTAATAGAAAAAACCATTTCTAGAGACGAAAATATAATTTGTGAAAATAAAATAATTGAATCTATATCCGAAACAAAAACACAAGTTGTAACAGAAATTGATGAAAAACCTCAAAAACCTATAAATCAAAGTCATGACAAAGACAATACAAATTTGACAGACAACAATATAACACGACAAGTAAATATCACGCAAAATGTAAACATACCTACTGAATCTAGTTCATTTAATGATTCTGTTATGGAGAAAGAATTCGTTTCCAAAGCCTATGAAGAAACAAAGACAACATTGACAACCCAAAATATTTTAGAAAAGAAAGTTACAGAATCGGAAACAATAACTACTAAAGTTAAGGAGGTATTGGAGAAAACGAATGACTCTTACGATGATTTAAAAGTTATTAAAAGAGAAAGTAAAGGTTTTGATAGCGATAAAAGTCCGATAAATATAACTATTGATAATACTTTAATAAGACCAGCTACTCCAGTAATTGACATTTCACCTAATTGCATTGATGGTAAAGAAAAAGAAATTATAATTTCTAATGATAATCTATCAAATAAAGATGTAACTGAACATTATTTCAAGGAAGCTTCTCATACAAGAATTAACAATGCATCTAATATAATAGATAGTATAGTTGGTAATAAAGAAAGAAATGAAAAGGTAGTTTTAGATAAGAGCATGATAAATGAACTGTTAAAATCAGACCTTCAAGAGGAAGATATAATAATTCTTAGAGGCAAAGTGAACAGAGTTATGAGTCGACTCGATTCTATAAACAGTAAAAAGACTAACATTCAACAGGAGATAGTAGATGAAGTTCCCAAAAGAACAGTATTATCTAAGATCGCCATTTTTGAAGTAAGTTCGAAAAAATATTTGTTTTTCGTATATATTTTTATTGCCTATTTATCGCGAACTGGATTGATCGCAATAACCAGCCATTGCAATCGTAATATGAATTTGCCAGTCAGTTCAATTCACGGCGTAAACTGTCTGGAAATATGAGGTATACGGCCATAATACGGCCCCAGCTCTTTGATGCTATGATAAATATATCAATTTGAGCTTAATTAAGATATGTATGTAATTTTAAAAAGCATCGATATTCTGAAACAGTTATACATAAAATTTAGATTGATCTATGTTAAATAGTCGTACAATTTGTCACACTCATAAAAAAGAACTTAAAAATAATATGATCTATATTTTTACAGCGTAAAGAAGTGGAAGAAAAGCCTCTCTACCGAAGAATACCACGCTCACAAAGCCATGGACCAAGTCTAAGGCATAAACCTAAAATAGTTGAAGAAGTACTCAAAACTACATCCAAAATGGAAAACAATGTTAATATAAGTCGAACAGAAGTTTACAATAAACAACATTCGCATAATTTAAGTAGAAATTTGATTAACAATCATAAATCTGAAGATATAGTGAATAAATTGACTAGTAGTCAAAATAATTTAGATTTTGAAAAAGACACTAATAATAGTGAAAATATAGTAATAAGTGATGGCAGAAAATATTCATCGTTAAAAAGCTTAAATAATGATGAATTACACTATGAAGATAATTCAAAAACTATCAAAGTATCCTTCAAAGAAAGAGATAATAAAAAAGAGGTTTCATATGCAGAAATTGATTTAGGTGATGCTGTTAAAGGCAAAGTGCAAAACGTAGTCAGAATGATATCAATGGAACGTATGGATTTGGAAAAGAAAGGTATTATAGATATTAAAGAGACACCGAAACGAGGAACTGTGTTGGAGAAAATCGCTCTATTTGAGGTAAGGAAAGCGTGTGTGCTGAGCACACGTGTCAGAAGTGAAACTTCTTTGGCAATCAAAGATACCAAAGTCGTCGCCTTACTCCATGACGCGACCTTGAAAATTTACTCTCAACGCCCCTAAAGAAGTTTCACTTCAAAAACTCCTCATTTATTTATTTAATTAGACTTCTAGAAGCACCTTTGAATCGTCATAACACAGTTTTACCGGTTCGGATAGCAGTTTCTTCAGTGAAGAGATTGGTGAAGAGCCGGCAAGAAACTGTAGAGGCTCTTTTAAAACATTTGTACATTTTTAATTTCTAACATCTACGTCACAAATATTAAAAACTAGCTGTGCTCCGCGGTTCCACCCGCATTACTCCGCTCCTGTTGGTCTTAAATAAATCATAATATACTAAGCTTTCCTCGATAAATGGGCTATACCGAAGGAATTTTTCAAATCGGACATTCCTGAGATTAGCGCGTTCAAACAAACAAACAGCTTTATAATATTAGTAGATAGATAATAGTTTTACTCCTTTATGTTACAGGTACTTAGGAAATGTCGTTTTAGTTGTATGCGATGGTCGTTATTTTTATTAAATTATCTATAATATATTTTTGTTGCTTAGGTTATTATATGAGAATGTATTAAATAAATAAAGAAATTCAGTTGATCAAACAGAATTTAAATTAGCGACTATTTAAACTTCGCGCAAACCCTGAAGAAAAGATAATATCTTTAGTCAGTTAGTCAAGTATTGAATATTGTAATAACTAATAAGTAATGTATATTTTGAACCTCTACCAAGCTAAAGTTCAAAATGATTAAAATAAATTTTTTAAAGTGAAACTTCAAGGTCGCGTCATGGCAATACCGTCACGTCATGGAGTATGGCGACAATTTTGGTATCTTTGAATCTTGCCAAAGAAGTTTCACATCTGACACGTGTCGTACTCTCGCTCTTTTTTAATCATATTTATTCCACACTAGCTGCATCCCGCGGTTTCACCCACGTAAATGTGTTTTTCATTTTAAAATATAATAATAAAAAGTAGCCTAATTTACTCCTTATTACAACGGCTGTATGTGAAAGTCCCGTCGAAATCGGTCCAGCCATTCCAGAGATTAGCTGGAGCAAACAGACAGAAAAAATTGTAAAAAATACTATTTTGGTTTTGGTATATATACCGTATATACATTATACAATATACATCCATGTGAGTAAAAAGCGGTTATTTTAATATTTCAAACAGAGACTCCAATTTTTGAAGTGAAACTTCTTTATCGGGGTTGGACAAAAATTTAGTGTAACATTTTTGCGTTACGCCGTACGCGTGACATTTTTGCGTTACGCCGTACGCGTGACATTTTTGCGTTACGCCATACTCGTAACATTTTTCTAATAAAATAAAACGCTTGATCGACAGACAAGAACTAAAACTATATTTTAAAAACCGAACATATCAAAACCTAACACACATCTTGCTACATGTCGCTACTAAATAGTTCGTATATGAGTGATATTGTCGATATAAAATAACACCCCTACTTATCACAATATTCACTAAACAATCATATACAAAATTATTCTATACAAACTATGCCAAGAAGCAACATAAATTTATAATGTTTTGCTGAACATAAACTTTTAGTAAGAATATCAGCTGGCATATCAGCTGTTGGCAAATACAGCACCTTAACAATTTTATCTCTTACTAGATCACAACAAAAATGATATTTAATATCGATATGCTTTGTACGTTTATGAAATGCTGGATTTGCACACAGCTTCTGCGCACCTTGGTTATCATTAAATATGCAAATAATAGTCGAAGGGTTGTATGTCTCACTACAGGCGAAAATGTTTCTGTGTAATCTACACCATATTTTTGGGTGAAGCCCTTTGCGACCAAACGAGCACGATAACGCACATTGTTTTCACTATCGTACTTTTTTCGTAACACCCACTTGCACTGCACTATAGTACCATCTTTTGGTACATCTACGAGTTCCCATGCACTATGATTCTCGAATGACTGTAGCTCATCCTGTACTGCCGCTAACCAATGTTCTTTCTCTGGACCTTCCAAAGCTTCCTGCAAGGATATCTCATCCATGAACATGTTGTCATCTTTTATACAAGCACTTGCAAATCCATATCTGTCTGGCTGCTGCCTACGCCGGGGACCAGATATTATGTTGACATTGTTCAATATAATGGAGTCTTCACTGTCTGTTGTACCAGTCTCAGAGCTATCTAATGTGTCTTCTTCACAAGGTACATATAGTTTACTGCTGTCATCTGTGTTCGAGCTCTCTGATTGTTCAAGTGAATCTTCCTGAGGTGTCAAGTCTTTTTCCTCCACTGGAACCATATTCACTTCATCTGAACAATTTTCCTGTACCTTCAGATCACTCTCTGTCTCCATCTTCTCCAACACTATAACATCTCGACTGGTAGTAATGGCATTAGTCTTCGGGTTGTAAATTCTGTACCCTTTGACCTCATTGGAATAGCCGACAAGGATACATTTATCAGACTTTCTGTCCCACTTTAATCTCTTTTGTTTCGGCACATGTACCATGACTGTACTACCGAAAACACGAAGATGACTTACATCAGGCTTTCTGCCTGTCCATATCTCGAAAGGAGTTTTATAATTTAATGATGCGGTCACAGTCCTGTTCTGTAAGTACACTGCTGTGTGTGCCGCCTCTGCCCAAAACCTTTTCTCGAGACCTGCATCAAACAGTAGACACTTGGCTTTCTCAACGACAGTCCGATTATATCGTTCCGAGAGGCCATTCTGCTCGGGAGTGTATGAGTTCGTTTTGTGATGTACGATCCCATGCGACTTCAAAAAATTGTCAAACTTACTGTTGCAGAATTCTGTCCCGTTGTCACTTCTCAAGATCTTTATGCTGCAATTAAGTTGATTCTCAACCTCTGCTTTATACTGTTGAAAACATGTTAATGCCTCATCTTTACTTTTCAAAAAATAAATGTATGTCATACGACTAAAATCGTCTATGAACAGCATAAAGTATCTAGAACCACCTAGAGATAGGTTTTCCATTGGTCCGCAGAGATCAGTATGCACAATATGTAGCAACTCAGTACTTCTGTTACCTTCTTTGGGAAAAGGTAAGCGGCTCTGCTTCCCCTCACAGCATGCAACACATGATGACTTTGATATATCAGTCTTACTATCAAGTGTCAATCCCTGTACAGCATCTTGCATCTTGTTCAAATACTGTCTTTGCCATTTCCACTTTCTTCCATGTCCAATAATTTTGTTTTAATGGCGTCTGATGTCAATGGTATGCCGCAATGCTCAATCGCCATTATCATAGGGGAATATTTTTCTGTTAATCCCGCTAACAAAAGCGATGCGACCCACTCATCATTGATATTAAAGCCCGTACCGCTTAATTTTTGGCTTGTTTCAATGATTTGTGTCACGTACGAAGTCATTGAAGCACTATTTTCGAGTCGTATTGAAATCAAACTCCTCAGCAAACTGATTCTTCTCGTGAATCCTGAGTCATCAAATAGGTTCTTCAATTTCTTCCACAGCTCATGTGTCGTTTGTACACTTTTTATATGCACATAAAGCGACGAATCTATTGTCATGATCAGCTTAGCTCTGGTTTTCGCGTCACCTGCTGCTCCTATTTCTGCTGGTACAGTCTCCGACTTGATGCAATCAGACAATCCCTCCAGCACCAGAAAATTCTCAGCCGCAAAAGCCCATTCGCTGTAGTTTTCACGTCCTTTCAATTTAGGCACACTAACAAGATAATTCGTCGTCATTTTCAACTAAAAAATCTGGGCCCATAACCTCTAATAAAATAAAACGCTTGATCGACAGACAAGAACTAAAACTATATTTTAAAAACCGAACATATCAAAACCTAACACACATCTTGCTACATGTCGCTACTAAATAGTTCGTATATGAGTGATATTGTCGATATAAAATAACAATTTTTAAGGTCATAAAGAAGTTTCACTTCTTACGTGTGTACTCTAGTACAGGCATACATTTTTTTTATTAGTTTACATTAACCCAATTTATTTCGTACCCTATATAAGAAAAGGCACCAAATAAAGATATCATACAACAAACAATTAGTATTATTATTTGTTGGGGCGTATCATTATTGATTTAAACTTTGTACTAAACTAGTAAATATATTTTATGGGCACTCTTAACAACGGCTAACGTTAGGCGAGTAGAGGCAATCACGATAGTGTAGAGCCTATGTCTATGATCGGCTGTCGTTGTAGATGTTTATTCATAACTAGCTGTGCCCCGCGGTTTAACCCGCATTGCTCCGCTCCTGTTGGTCTTAGCGTGATGATATATAGCCTATAGCCTTCCTCGATAAATGGGCTATCTAACACCGAAAAAATTTTTCAAATCGGACCAGTAGTTCCCGAGATTAGCGCGTCCAAACAAACAAACTTTTCAGCTTTATAATATTAGTATAGATATCTGTAATGGCGGCAAACATCGACGATCATTTGTTGGGCCAACGATGCCCATTGTTAAAAAGAGCCCATTATGATAGTACATTTTTCTATACATTTCAAATCACTCATTTTACGCCATAAACTGCGCAGTTACTAAACGTTAGTTATTATTTTACTAGCTTCCCCGACAGACGTCCATTTTTCATATTTTCTCTGCATAAGAACCTTCCTTGTGCCTTAACGAAAACCTTTCTCGAGTTTTACAGCAACATATTTATCGATTCCTTTTATTATATACATATCGATAAATAATTAATGTTGTCAACATTTTATTTTATTAGATTCCTGCAGGTATATTCATTCTACACTTCTATATTAAAAACCTTGAATTAAAATTGCATAAAATTTTGTATTAATACATTCGATTATTTCAGAAGAAATCAACACCAGTTAGAGTGGAAAGTAGAAACAAGCCGAAAGATCAATCTAAAACGGTATCTGAGGAAAAGATGAATGAAGAAGAGTTAAGATTGAAGATAGAAGAGTTAAGAGGAGCTAAAAGAAAGTATGGGAGATACACGGATTTGAAGTTCGTAGAGTTAAATAATGGTAGCAAGATGCCTGCTATTGGCTTGGGTACTGCATTGGTAAGTAATCCGTCCAAATTGTGTAGATCTCGTCTTTGTAGTATAACCACAGTAAAAAAAATCAATGGGGTTGAAGTCAGGGGACCACAGATCACAGAAACTAAAGGGAGATATGGTTAGGGGGCGGGGCCGATGTCGCAGCAATATGTACAAAAAGAGAACAAACTGTAGCGGTGCTGTATACGTACGTCACTTACAATCTAGTGTGCGAACGAATAGTCGCTCTCATATTTTTGTGTGATGACACGCACACAACGCGAAGTATTGTTTTGATTTTGTTTACTGCAGTTGTGTGCGTAAATTTTTTATGAGACACGGTTTCGTACTCAGCGCAAGCGATTGGCATCTCTCTAGATCTCTATGGTATTACTCGACAAAACCTAATATACAGGGTGTCCCACTATTGGTATACTAAGCGCAAAGGGACTTGTAGTTTTGCATACACTGATCACGTAAAAAATACTTAAACAACGTCAAAAATTGTTTGCTAAATTTTTCCTGAAAATTCATGTTTTCTTCTCTAGCTTCGCGCAGCCGGCATATACCGCTTCTCTAATGTGAGCATTTTGTCTATGAAAACATAATCTTAAACGATAGCTCACGTGCTGGTGGCAAAGTTGGGCGGGTTGCTTGTTATGGGTGTACACATAGAGTTCACAAGAATTTGAAAAAAAAATGCGTCTGGAATTTTATAAGTATTTTTTACGTACTCAGCGTATGCAAAACTATAACCTCCTTTGAGCTTAGTATACCAACAGTGGGACACCCTGTATATATTATCTCAGTAAAAAAGTGACTCAAATTGAATAGCTTTTGTCGAGATATTTTCAAACATAACATACAAACAAAATCTAGTCGAGTAGAGTCTTACCGACATAATAGATTAAAAGTGAAATCCCATGTACCCATACTGGGGTAAGGGGCAGATGCATTATACATCTGTTTTACTGATTGATTTTGTTTTAGGGACAAGTAGGTGGTAGCCTTCTGTGTCCTACCAGACCAAGACATATTTTTTTTCTTCGTCTCCACCGGGAATCGAACCCTCGGTGCTACGCTCACGCGTCAACCACTGTACCAAGGAGGCGGTCGCGGTGGCATAATAGCTGATTAATATCGGTCAAATTGAATTGCAATTAATAAAACAAACTCTTCAACTTATATTATAAAATATTTTATAATAATATTAAAGTAACTATAGATCTACAACTAATTAATATTATTTCTCAGCTCAGTAAAAACCTAACCAAACATATAGTGTCTGCTGCCATAGACCTAGGGTATAGAACCATAGACACGGCATATATCTATGGTAATGAGAAGGAGATTGGTGAAGCTATCAATGAGAAGATAAAAGATGGTACTGTCCAAAGGTTTGTTCTACGTTATTATTTTTTTAAGTACCCACATAAAATTGGTTAATATTTTACTGATAAAATAGAATCGAAAAAATTATCTAATCTATGCAAAATCTTATACTCTATTGAGTTATCAACGACAACATTTCATCAAAATTGGTTCAATTGTTTTATCATTAGAATACGAACATTAAAACATTGATCAACATGTTTATTTCCCTTTTAGAGAGGACTTATTCGTCATATCAAAACTATGGAGTACATTCCACCGCAAGGACTTGGTTGAAAAAGCGTGTAAAATGTCACTAAAAACTATGGGTTTGGATTACTTTGACCTGTACATGATACATAACCCCATGTCGTTCAAGGTAAATGTTAATTCTAAATAATAAATATATAAATAAATATTTCAGGACAATTATCACACACGGCACGATCTAATCCCATACTAAGCTCTTGTGTTATGGAAACCAGATGGCTGATAAACATACATATAAGTATATAATTTTTAAATAAATACTTATATAAATAATTAACACCCAGACATAGAGCAAACATCTATGTTCAGCACACAAATATTTGCCCCGGGTGGGAATCGAACCCACGACCTTTGGCTTGGAAGGCAGGGCCACTACCAACCAAGCCAGTCAGTCAAATATTAAGTTTTTTAACACGATCACGCGAATATTTGGAAGTTTGCCTTTCAGTTAGTCTCATATAAGTTGTGTCCAGTTTTGACCATTTGAAGGCGGTGCGGATTTTTTGAAATCGGTTACGAATTGTGATGTTTTGTTCATGCAACATTTGAAGTAAATACTTTAGAGTTTATTCCGGACATACACACATAAACAGACAAAAATTAAAAAAAAACTATATTTTGCAGCATCGGTATCGATCGCAGATCACGCCCCACTTTTAAAATATTCAATGTTCAGTTTCGACTTTCCTACGATTATATTATATGTATTTATTTACATTAAAATTGTAACCAGGAAGGCGACGACCCCCTACCAAAGATCGCAAACGTGATTCAATACTCAGATTCCGACTACCTAGACGCGTGGTACGGGGTCGAGCACGTAATACGAAAGGGGTTGGCCCGCAGGGGGGGAGTCAGTAACTTCAACTCGGCGCAAGTGGACAGGATCGTGGATAAGGGGAAACTGAAACCGGTTGTTAATCAGGTAATTGTAGATTTGGTTTCTTTTTTAAATAAGTGTTCCAACCAGTTTTACAAATTCTCACGAAGGTAATACAAGAGTTATCATGTTTTTAAATGATGTATTTAGTGTTCGAAGTAATGCTAGTTACACACATTCGCACGAATATACAAAGCAATGTACGACGGCATTTTGCGAATGTCCATATCATAGCGCAAACATTCGTAGGTACATTGTACGAATATTTTTACGTACATGTGGTATTAGGCTTAGGGCAGGAATAGGAACGACTCAGCACCAAATTATGACGTCGATGGTGTAAATTGTAAGGCAAATTTATAATAATAACGTTTGAAAATACATTTGTAGTTATAGAGTAAGTTTGTAGCGACACTAGCTCGAGCATTCAACGACCGACCGCTCGAGCAGTCCGTGTACGTCACTCAGTCGTAAACTGCTCGAGCAGTCCGTGTACGGCCGGGCTAAATTAAGGCTAAAGAATAACAATAAGTATGTAGTATAAACAACAGCTCACTGCAAACTCATTTCCTCTATCCTACATTTTAGTACGCTATAATTAACTATGTATACACTAAATAAAATACAGTTTATCCCACAGGTGGAATGTCATCCGTACCTCACACAACAGCGTCTAGATGACTTCTGTCAAACGAGAGACGTCAAACTCAATTGTTATGGAGTTCTCGGTTCAAAAGGCACGCCCATAGAGTATAAGAGCGGTTTGACACCTGTCATTGATGATCCAATGGTGTTGGTTATGGCGGCGGGTTTGAATGTGACGCCAGCGCAGTTGCTGATCAGGTTTGTACTAAGAAATTAAGAATGATACAAATATAATACAAACTTACTCGCAAATGTAGGTATAAAGTTAGTAGAATTTGAGGTCAATATATTTTTGATACTGCCTGAATGGAACTTTTGCATGTAAACCAAATTGAACTTAATTGCAAGAAAAGGAGATTTTTAAGTTGATTTCCTATATTATAACACTTATAATAATGTAGTGGTGATTACGTCAGTACATTTATCATTTATGAAAGACTATAGCTGTGTCCCGCGGTTTCACACTCGTCAATGAGTTTTACCTTCTAAGTTTTAGTCCTAATGTTCCTAAAAGAATATCAGTATAAAAAGTATCCCAATTTACCCCTTTTTACATCGACTATCCGTCCATAAAAGTCCGATCAAAATGGGTACAGCCGTTTCAGAGATTATCTCGAACAAACAGACCGATGAACAAAAAAGAGTAATTGCCGAGCAGACATGCCAGAAGTGAAACTTACGTATTTCCACGACGTGACCTTGAAATTTTACTCTCAACGCGCCTAATGAAGTTTTACTTCAATAAAAAACACATAGGGGAGACCGGGTACAAAAGTAACGGTGGGTCGAAAGTAACATATGCTCTCTAGATTTATCCAATGGGCGAACACCGCTTAGCCTCTGTCAGGCGATAGCCGAGAGCGTCCCCCTTAATTGTATTCATTCGCCGCGTGCGCCACGCGCTGTTAGGCTGTGTGACAGGACGCTAAGTGTTTTCACGAATCAAAAGTAAGATTTTCGACATTTTTTTATTAAACGTTTACGTAGTCTTAAAAGGATGATATAAATCTGAATGTTTGCATATCCATTCTTGATTAGAGTAATTGTACATTGCTCATAATCATTTTTATGTAGCACGTTCCGTTTTAAAGTTATGTTGCACGTCTTGGCAAAAATATAGACGGGTACAAAAGTAACATAGCCCTATGGGTTCAAAAGTAACATGTTATTTTTGTCTCATTATGATTATGTATATTTTTATGTACATCTTTACTTCAAAAGAATGCCGCGACAACGCATTAGAAGCTACTGATCGAGGAATTACCGACACGGCTGAAGAGCATATTGAAAGATGGTGCAACAATAAGAGGCCTTGCAAAAATATAATATTTGCCATGTAACATTATATGTATAGATTTGTAAAAAAAATAAAAGCCGGTAATACTAGTGCAGCTACCTTGCGTCGATCGAGATTTACTAATAACAAGTAAAGTAATCTTCGCGACTATTTAATCGAGTGCTCTGCAGTTTATTTTCAGTTATCTCCATCAACGAGCATAATGTGAATAATTTTTTTGATAACCTTGCTGAGGTATTGGGAAAGGTACCAATTTGAGCCAAAAGATATTTTGAATATGGACGAGACAGGGGTGAACACTGTCCAAAAACCTAGCAAAATTGTAGATTAATAAGGGATTAAACAAGTAGGTGCCATAACCATAGCAGAGCCTGCAAAATTAGTAACTGTTGCTGTTGCCATTAATGCTAGCTAGGAGAACACATTCCGCTTTTTTCGTATTGCCGAGGGTCCCGTTGGTTGTGCTGGAGCTGGGAATGCTAGTGGATGGATGCAGGATGCAGAATTTTTAATTATAAAAGAATGATTCCCTTAATTAATCTCATTACTTGAACTTCGAATATTTTTTATCGATTGTTTTGTATTATATTTGTAAGTATTATATTTAAAATACAAGAGTTGATATGTGTTATTAATACAAAGTCTTTAAACAAATAATTTGTTGATTTACTATCATAATATTGTATTAATTACCAACCCCTTTGTCTTGTTACTTTCGACCCACGACGTGTTACTTTCGACCTGCTTACGGGGTCGAAAGTAACAACTAACGATTTTTTTTTTAAACTTACTTTATTAATATAAAACACTACATAATATAATAAATTGAGTTGCTAGTGTAAAGAATATAAACTAAATTTATATATGGTTATATTAATTTAATGATAACAGTAACACCCAGTCAGAAATCAAGGTACAAGTACAAAGTGTTACTTTTGTACCCGGTCTCCCCTAAATAATATTATTTTCCAGCTACCAACTACACGTGGGCCACAGTGTGATAGTGAAGTCGTCCACTGGAGCTCATTTATGGAGTAACCTCCTTGCGCAGGATGTCCGTCTGGAGACCAGCCATATTGAGGCTTTGAACGCTATGAACAGGAATAAACGTAACTTTCTGTTTAAAGGGTGAGTTGTACTAATTCCACGATAAGAGCTTTGATTCCTCAAAATAAAACTATAATTTAATGTTCATCACTACATAGTATAAAACAAAGTCGCTTTCTCTGTCCCTATGTCCCTTTGTATGCTTATATCTATAAAACTACGCAACGGATTTTGATGCGGTTTTTTTAATAGATGATTCTGGATGAAGGTTTTAGTATATAATTTATTAGGTTTTAATCAAAGCAGGCGAAGCCGCGGGCGGAAAGCTAGTTTGTTATAAAGTAGACATAATTTTCTTCCAAAAATGTGTAATTGATGTGTTGTCAATCTCACAATAATTAGATAAATTGTGAGATTGACATCACATCTTTTTTTTATAATATTTCTAATTCATTGTTTTTTTCTTTCAGGATGGGCGACACGCACAGAAATTATCCATTCCGAATTCCTTTCTGAGAGATAACGTCTTTTTTATGCTATATACAGCTATAGCTTATAATACTAAACTAGTTCACAATGTAATTTATTTATAAAATGCGGCATAGACCATTGAAATGTCAAAATTTTAACCGTTTATCAGAGGATCTTTTTTCAAGATGGCGGCCGCGGGATTACTGTTAGGGCTCTACAAACTAGACTTTATGCTTTTACAAACCTCCTCTACACATCCATAAAATAAAAATCGACTGACCGGTTGGCTTAGTTGGTAGTGACCTGCCTTCCAAGCCAAAGGTCCGTGGGTTCGATTCCCACCCGGGGCAAATATTTGTGTGATGAACATAGATGTTTGCTCTGTGTCTGGGTGTTAATTATCTATACATATAAGTATTTATTTAAAAATTATATGTGTATAAGTCATTTGGTTTCCATAACACAAGCGAAAGCTTAGTATGGGATCAGATCGTGCCGTGTGTGAAAGTTGTCCTGAAATATTTATCCGTCCTCTGAGAAATGCAACCCTCAATGGTATAAAATATCAAAGTAAAATGTGTGGTAGCTTTTTTTTGCATGTACTGCTGTGTGATAAGTTTAGAAATATTATTAAGTTTACGAAGAGTATATTAGATACATTTTCTATTTTTCTAATTTATTTAAAATGACTGTAGGTATGTATTTTACATATTTAAATAAAATTATAAATAAATGTTTTTTATTAATATTTCTGTATTTTGTTTTACCCTACGTCTGAACCCACCAATAGATAAAGTGTATCATCTAGTATTATATTTACAAATACAGTTGATAAAGTTATTGACCGCCTCCTTGGTACAGTGGTTGACGCGTGAGCGTAGAACCGTCAGGGATTCGATTCCTGGTGGAGACGAAGAAAAAAAAAGTCTCGGTCTGGCAGGACACAGAAGGCTGATCAAGTGATCACCCACTTGTCCCTATAGAAAATCGATCAGTGAAACAGATGTATGCATAATGCATCTGCCCCTTACCCCACTTGGGTACATGGGACTTCACTTTTTGATAAAGTTATTGATTTGACTCGTACTTGTCTTAAATTGAATAGTAAACTGTGAAGGTAAATAGATAATGTAAATGAGATATCGGTAGTACTTAGGTAAATGATATAGAAATCGGTGCTGCGAGTTCAGAATACAGTTCGAGAGTTTTTACTCTCGAACGTATTTTGATGTAGTACCTAACAAGTGCAAGGTGCTTTTATTTATTCCTGAAAATTGCATCGCCGGAAGGGTTTTGCGGTGCATTCACATAGAGCTAGAGCAAGAGCATTTTTTCGTGATGTTTTGAAATGTTATCTTAGACAGATTACCCTTTCTTCTTACCCTTTCACAGCTGCAAGGACCGATTTCGATGAAATTTTGAATCAAAATAGAGCCAAGGAACATAACATAGAACATTTTTTTTTAAACTTAACAGCTTAAACTTACTGTGTTAACAGGTTTATAGTCTTATGTATCAACGAGAACTGTATGCTTGATCCCTACTATTATAAATGTGTAAGTAACTCTGTCTGTCTGTCTGTCTGTTACGCTTTCCCGCTTAAACCTCTTAACCGATTTAGATGAAATTTTGCACAGACAATCTTTAGACCCTGAGAAAGAACATAGGCTACCTTTTATCAAAACACCACGCGGGCGAAGCCGCGGGCGGAAGCTAGTTTAGTAATAATATATACTTTTTTACTTATACTAAAGGGTTGGAATTGGGATAAAAATTAATGCCCTTGGTCAGCACCAGAAATAAAACAAACATTAATTTATATTCATTTATTTCAAAAACCCTGTAAAATTTGAACCCCATAACATGATTACTATTTAACTAATCTCTTAAACCTAGAAATCTTTAATACTGTCAGTCAATTGTTTCAACATATTGCTACTTTTCAACAACTATCTACAAAAACTTACATTTATCTATACTAATATTATAAAGCTGAAGAGTTTGTTTGTTTGAACGCGCTAATCTCAGGAACTACTTCCGATTCGATTTGAAAAATTTTTTCGGTGTTAGATAGCCCATTTATCGAGGAAGGCTTATCATCACGGTAAGACCAGCAGGTGCAGAGCCACGCGGGTGAAACCGCGAGGCACAGCTAGTATGAAACTAAGGAAATTTTATACAAAACAATGTAAGATCGAAGCGGTCGAAATGTTATATTCTATAATAACAAATATAAGCTACAATGTTTCAACATAACTTAACGAAGATATCTTATATATTTAATAGGTCTTATTTAAGTACTTACTTAAAGTACTAAAATCATATACTCTAGATAACACTTCAGTACCTACTAAAATGATTTAGTTATTAATTATTACATTCAAACACTTTTGAATCTTGTTTGTATCGTCATATTAAATAGGAATTCAATACAATTTTTACTAAAAAAATTACAAAGAAGATATTGTAAGACCCCTTTGTAATTAATTTTAATTTAATTTTATCGTACATAGTCAAATTGTGTAATGGTGCATTTACACAATAGGCATATGTAAACAGTACATTCACTATTCGCATTGAGATTCGAGTATTAGTGTTTTTAAACCAAATACGCTACGGTCTTACCGTACAAATTTACGGTACAGGGCACAGGCACAGAATACTTATATAGTTAATAGTAGGTACGCTACAGAACGAACACTCTCCGCCTCCCCCCAAAAGTAAACACTTACGTCACCCCGCACGATCACGAGTAACATGGTTGGCGCTTACCGCAAGGATGATATGCAGCGAAGATTACGCTTGACAAAATAATATGTTTACAAAATCTAACAATATTTAGCGTGTGTAGCCGGTTTTCGGACATAATCTATACTAATATTATAAAGCTGAAGAGTTTGTTTGTTTGTTTGAACGCGCTAATCTCGGGAACTACTGGTCCGATTTGAAAAATTCTTTCGGTGTTAGATAGCTCATTTATCGAGGAAGGTTATAGGCCCTATAACCTTCCTCGATAAATGAGGGTAACCTCTATAATATAGGGTATATATCATCCCGCTACGACCAACAGGAGTGGAGCCACGGGGGTGAAACCGCGCGGAGCAGCTAGTCAAAGAAAAGACGAATGTGTGAACAGTGATTCATGTCAACACTCGTATACGAATGTTTCGTCGAATATATAGTTACAAATGATTAGGCGAATAACGAACACGAATTTGTAAATGCACCATTAGTAAAAATATGTATTATTTAATCACAAGATTGACCATGAAAAACTGAAACCTAATAAAATGTTAACTGTAAAATCTAAAAAGCATGCACGATTTTTTTAATACTACCTAAATATATTAACTTTTTAAGGCATTCTCACACTGGTTATCAATTATCACAAACCTCAATTAAAACAATTTATAAATATAAAATAAAGTATTTTGTTTTACACTCACTCATCTATCACTATTATTGCTTACATTATAGATTTAGTGCTACAAGGATCTTTTGGCACTTGGCTGACACTGTAAGAACAGCACCGGTGTACAAAAATGTTGCCGTTGTACAAAATTCGTGAATTGTTTTGTGGAATTTAAAAACGAAGCCGATTTGATGACATGATCGTTGGATCTGTCATCAAATTACGGTTTATTTACACCAAACAAACTTAGTGCTGGAGCTAGAGGGTTCTTTCGTGATCTTTTAGTGTAAACGAAAACTCGTATTCAGTGTTATTCAATATTAGAACATTGCATAGAATTTTTTAGAATGCATTAAGAACAACGAAAGAACGCTCTACGCCTGTTTACACTAAAAGAATTTGTCATATTGGGGTTAGAATGAGCATTCCCTCGTTCGATGTAAATGCACCGTTACAAGATGACCGGCATTATATCCAAATTTCACTATGTACCAAAAGCTCCTTATAGCACTATATTTAAAGACTAGATTTCCGCCCGCGGCTTCGCCCGCGTTTTCAAAGGAAAACCCGCATAGTTCCCGTTCCCGTAGGATTTCCAGGATAAAACTATGTGTATCTATGTGTTAATCCAAGTTATCCTCTATATGTGTGCTAAATCTCATTGTAATCGATTCACTAGATTTGCGTGAAAGAGGAACAAACATACATACATACATCTTCACGAACTTTCGCATTTATAATATTAGTAGGATATAACACCCATACTATAGCCAAAATTACATGAATCTTATCCTATATAATTCAGCCTAACTGATTTCCACAAATGTTTAATAGAACAATACAATAAAATCACGATTTAAAATTCTTATGCGAGTTCTTCTTATGTATACTGACTCTACGCGTAGATTTAAACAACTTCCCGCAAATCTCACACGCATATTCCTTTCCATCAGTACAATGTACCCTTTGTAAGTGCGTATTTAAATACGGTTTACTCGTAAACATCTTCTTGCATATACCACACTCATATTCAACATCTGAATGACAATTCTTGACGTGCGTTTGTAACGAATACTTATGTTTAAATATCTTTGGGCATTTCTTACAACGATACTCCTCCCCTGTGTCGTGTGTTCGGAACCGCCACGGCTTATATTTTTTCTCGTGAACAAACATCATATGGTTCTTTAATGTACTTAGAGTTTTCACAACTTTCTTGCAAAGTTGGCATTCGTGTCTCAACATTCCGTGGACTTCGTCGATGTGAGCCGTCCAGCGTTTTCGAGTGAACGTCTTATTACATATATTACATGTTTGTAGCTCGTCTAATGTTGTCAATTTATGGGTTGATCTGTGTTCGTCGAGGTGTCTTTTAGACTGAAATGTTCGGTTACATTTCTTACAAGTATGTATATTTAATTTGGTTAAAGGCACTTCAATATGGTCTATGTTATGTTGCAGGAATGTAAAACTGGAATTAAAAATACAATTTTATAATTGGCTTTTTATTCTTAATATTGAAGTAATTACTTGTATTACGACATTGGATTTATAAAATTAGTAGTTCTAGTAAGAAAGTTATAGTATTGTCGGTAAAACTGTACATTATAGGGCGTGGAATTTGGGGGGTGGAGAGAGGGGGGTGGGTACTAGGAACTTCCCCTGTAAAGGGGGGGGCGCGAAAATTAATAGTTTTCGAGATATTTACAAATTAAGTTTTGGTCCGCCTAAAGCAAAGGGGGCGCAAAGTAAGGACTTAGAAAATTTTTGATCTAAAGTGAAAATTGTATAGGAATCATAAAATACTTAGGAAATTTTTATTCAAAACGCTTATATAAGCATGTTTTATAGAAAAAACTTTTTCTCTAAAATAAAAAATGGCAGAGATGTTCGCCCTCAAAGATTGATGATAAAACCTAACCTAACCCTTTCCCTATCTCCTCATGTCTTTTTTATATTGTGTCAGACTCTGCCTTAGCTCCGGCGCTACGGGAAGTGCAGCCCTTCCGCCCTTGCGTGACAAAGCTCGGGAGCCGTGCGGAGCGGAGCGGCTGAGGCTGGTCGCCGAAGGCGACCAACAAGCCGAAGCTGCGAAGTAGAGAACCGAAGCTTCAACCCCGAATTCCACGTGGTCTTGTCTGCCCTACCCCTAGAGTGTATGTAAAAAGCCGGAGGCGCGGAGGGAGAGCAGCCCTCGCCCGCCGTGACAAAGCACGTGGAATTCGGGGTTGACAGCTTCGGTTCTGTGGCAAGTCTTATGATAATGCAATGCTTATTATAGCGTAACGTTTTTTAGGTAGATTCGGACTTTCGCAGCTTACTATTGAATACATAATATTCCATCATTGAAAAAAATTACATTTTACAATCCGTCATGTATCTTGGTAATTATCAAGTTTAGAGAAAAGTTGCCCCAACAAAACATGCTTTTATTAGCGTTATCTTTACGATAAAACAATAATAAATAGGTGTTATAATGATACCAACTCCATCAAAAATTTTCTAAGTCCTGCGCCCCCTTTGCTTTAGGTATTTTTTTCCAGTTCCACATTGATCTGAAGCAATTAATATTAATTATTACTTTACAATAATAGTTTTCAATACTAGTAATATTGCATTAGCTCTTTGATTTGAAATATGACAGATTTAATGTAATAGACATTAGTATGACCTGTAGTTTTTTTTTTGTTTGAGTGGGAATCGCCCTAAAGTCGCTTCTGGCACTCGCCGGCCGCTGCCGCGGCACGCTCGCTTCGCTCGCTCGGCTCGTGCGGCAGTTCAAATGTTAACCTAACACGCTCGTCGCTTCGCTCCTCGCTACCTATTTGTATGCTAAAAGTAAAAGTTTAATAGTTTTGTACAGTTTTAGGGCTTAACAGGAGTACGCACGAAACGATCTCGACTGAAAGGCAGCAAACGAACGGTAACTGAAAATGACGTCGTTATTGTTTTGTTCCATGGTACAAAGCGTACAATTAATATTGGACAGCGCTAGTCGTCCGCTAAACGGATGAATAAAATAAATTAGTCGTCCGATTACCGGATGAATAAAATAATTTAATCGTCCGATAACATCTATTTATCTATATAGTTAGGTTATCGGGGTTTCTTTAGAGAACTGCCGCACGTATTTTGTGGGGGGAGGAGGGCACACGTAGGTATTTGATTTTTTTTTGCGCGTCGACGGAGCCCCGCTTCGCGGGGCTCCTATTTCTGTGTAGTTTTTTTTTTAAAGAAACCTAACCTAACCTAACGGCTAACCTAACCTAAACTAGATTTTTTTTTGCGCGTCGACGGAGCCCCGCTTCGCGGGGCTCCTATTTCTGTGTAGTTTTTTTTTTTAAGAAACCTAACCTAACCTAACGGCTAACCTAACCTAACTTGATTTTTTTTTGCGCGTCGACGGAGCCCCGCTTCGCGGGGCTCCTATTTCTGTGTAGTTTTTTTTTAAGAAACCTAACCTAACCTAACCTAAAGGCTAACCTAACCTAAACCTAACCTAACGAATTGAGGGTGAATATCTCCGCCATTTTTGATTTTAGAGAAAAGTTGTTCCTATAAAACATGCTTATATTAGGGTTATCTTTACGATAAAACAATAATAAATAGGTGTTAAAATGACACCAACTCCATCAAAAGTCCTGCGCCCCCTTTGCTTTAGTCCAACCCAACTAGCTTTAGTGTTAAAAGGTTATCCAGTAATCCGAATAATCGGACGATTAAATTATTTTATTCATCCGGTAATCGGACGACTAATTTATTTTATTCATCCGTTTAGCGGACGACTAGACACTTCGATTAATATTTTTGTTAAATTATAAATTGTGAATATTAATAATTTTATTTTATTTAATCTATTTTACAAAAACTATACTTAATAATAATTATTTTTAATGTTGTTGTTAAAAAATATACAAATTTCATAAATAAAATTTAATTTATAATATTTTTTTTGTTAGATAGAAATGTTTTACCTGAAATGAAACGCGTTTGACAATCGCTGTAGGTCAATTTGACACTGTCATAACAGTAAGTTCGCGTTTCAAAGATAAAATGGAGTAAAATTTTCCGATTTTCAAAAATTCGTGACTCAAAAACAAAAAGTTTTCGCGCTGTGAAATTTCAGATTTAGGTTCCATAGGACAATAGCTAACGACAAAAAAAATTACGACTCTTAACTCCACGCCCTATAATGTACAGTTTAGCCACACTTTATTAGTAAGCAAGTCAAATAAGAGTTTTGAGCTATTATAAAAGAAGCTGCCGACAAAAAAGCAGTATGATACCGTGAGAACATAACATTATGTTAGGGGGCGTCCATAAATTACGAGATTTTTTTTATTTTTTGAGTTTTTATTTGACTCGTCACTCGATCCCCTCACCCCCTAAAACATCTAACTTAATTTATGGACGCCTCCTTAGGTCATCAAAACGATAAATAACATACCTATTAGGAAAAACTTTATCACACTTTGAACACATTCGTGGGTCATCTAACATCAAGTCGTCATAAGCTGTAAATGAGGTGGGAGTAGCCCTCAATAATATCTCTTCTTCAAAATTTATATCTTCTTTTAACTCTTCTTCAAACGTAATATACTTTGAATAAAATACAGTGTTAGCATTTTCTAGTTTTATATCCGCACTGTTGAGAAACTCGAAATTCATATTTGATGTCGAATGGATATTATTAAATAACGCTTAGTTAGGTCACTATTATTTTAGTTATCACAATTATTTGTATAAACGCTAATATTTTCAAATTGAAGCACTTATTTTTAAAACTCATGTGACATTTTTGTTATGACATTGACAGTTCACAGGCCACAGGGCACAGGCCACAGCTGTTGTTTGAAAAAAACATCTCCATGACTTTAACTTTGTGATGATACTTGCTAATTGGTTACTTAAATGTTTCTGTGAGCTGCCATTTTCTACTTCAACTAAGTAATAAAAGCACGCCTATTCATCGTGTTATTGTAAGCAAATTAAAGTTCAGAATGCCACATTTCATTTTAATTTTCCAATTTTCCGTGATCCTTGACCGTTGTGATCCCGGACGAGCCCCCAAATGTAGTATCGGGATTTATAGGATAGGATCCTAAATTATAACAACTTAATAAACATTAATTAGTATCCATTGAGATAATATTACTACGTATGGAGGAGACACCACGAACAAAATCTGTGCGCCATTTTTTTGCTCTAACTAAGTTTTAAAAATTATTATCTAGTTAGTAGGTACTTAACGATGAAAGTTATTCCTTTGCACTTTTCCGTATTATTTGTGCAATATCGTAACACACACGAAGGCATATTTGATGCGTTTCACTTTAAAACAAATAAAAAATGAGCGTGCAGTTACGCCATATGGCGTATGTTGAACGGAACATAAGTGATGTAGGCGGTGTCGTCTCCATATGTATATCTCAATGTTAGTATCCTATCCTATAAATCCCGATACTACATTTTTCCACAGCGTGTTAATATGTGCGTTCTAATTCGAGTCACAACTCAAATTTCATACGGTCCTTTTACTATGACCACAACGCGCTGTAAGACATTTTTTCGCTCACTATAACGTTTTATGCCTAATGCATATTACTGTGATATTACATACATTTGTCTTGAAAAATGTATTACAAGTTTGTCTCCATTACTTACCTATATTTATTTATTTACTAGCGACCCGCCCCGGCTTCGCACGGGTGCAATGCTGATACTAAAATATACACTACAGAAAAACGGTGAACGTTGTATATAAAAACATAGCGGCCCGCTCCGGCTTCGCACGGGTATAAAATATATAGTCCCGCAATTTTTTAAATCTGTAATATCTTCGAAAATATTCACTTAAATCATACGGTGTAAAGGGCCATATAGATCTATATTAAATGAACAATGTATTCAAGGTATTTAATTGGTTAAGGATTAATGCTGTATTGGTTAAAGTCGCTTCGAAAATTAGCCATTATTTGTCGTAAAAAGTAAATGACAAAAAAAAGTTATTGTGGGTTATCCATAAGAGATAGACATATACCATCGCGGACTTTTCTGTAGACCTTTTCAATGTGTATAATACTTAGTACATTATTTTGATAAAACTCGTAGGGTGAAGCCTGCGTTTGCAATGTAAGCGGAAAAAATGTAATTTTTTACGACATCACATTAGAAACCTCAAAAATAACAGTACTTCTCCACTATTTATTGGATGTCATTATACATATAAACCTTCCTCTTGAATCACTCTATCTATTAAAAAAAACCGCATCAAAATCCGTTGCGTAGTTTCAAAGATTTAAGCGTACAAAGGGACATAGGGACATAGGGACAGGGAAAGCGACTTTGTTTTATACTATGTAGTGATTTATTTATTTGGTCAACCAAACTTTGTTTACAGTGATTCTTAAAATATAAATATTACATGTAAAAAAAATATTATGTTCTTGTAGAAAAATAACAAATAATTAATGTATAAGAATAAATAAATAATATAAATTATGAAAAACGCGCCTATTTATTATCTCATTTAAAAATCCTTTTGAATTTTGCCGCTCATTAAAATCGACACTATTCTTACTTGACTTATTACATATATAAAAAAAAGACGGGTTGCACTCCGGGAGTGCCGGCAGAAGTTAAAACTTGATTATTAACGTTGAGCATGTTTGATATTTTGGAATGGTATCCGTCTTACGCTTTTTCGATCAGGTCACGTGTCCTGACGCGAGTTTAAGATTTTATACCCATTACAGAAAAAGTGCTCAACGCCACTAAAGAAGTTTTCACTTCAAAAAAATAATTAATATTTTAAGAATTAATAAAAGACAGATATTAAAAAACATTTATTTTATTTTAAACAAAAGACTCTTAAGATCTTTATATTACTTTTCCTCTAAATTCCAATATTAAAATACTGAAATTCATTAACAATAAAACATAGAATTGATTCATTTAAATTAATTATAATTACTTATATGTAACAAATTACACATATTAAATAAATATCTTTCTATCTTCTTGATGATTAAGTCTGACAACATAAGTAAATAAGCATATTATTAGCCAATTTTAATTTACTTTATTAGGTATATTCATGGACCTATTATTTTTAACATCTATAAGAAACGCATTAAAGGTTTTAACGGATTTAAACGCGATTAATTCTTTATATTATTTTACCGACGTTTCAACGTTGTCACCGGGGAGAGACTAAGTTTAAAATCTGTCAAAATATTTAATTTCTAAATGTACAATACTCGCGTAAAATCATACACTAGAAAATAATATCTTTAAGATATTATATAAAATACTTATAATCAAGTCAATCAAATACAATCTCTTCCAACAAACATACAAATTATATCAACTTTCTTGTTTATCTGTAGAATGTGAATTTTTCATATGTCTGCGCACACTGTACGGCGATTTAAAATTTTTACCGCAAATTTCACAGTTATGCACATCCCCACTATAATGCACCCATGTCAAATGATTCTTAAGAATTTGCTTATTTTTAAATGTTGAATCACATAAACCACATTTGAGAGGTTTACATTTTTCTACATGTGCTATGAGATTCTTTTCCAATTTAAAAGTATTAGGACACATAAAACATTTATATGGAAAATCCTTGGTTTGCTTGGTTTTCAATTTTTCATGAATATACGACTTGTGGTTTTCCATATTTTCGACGGAATTAAAATATTTGCAACACAGATCGCACTTCACTTTTTCGTGACTATGAACTTTTTTTATATGAGTGCTGTAGTACAATAGTCTAATACTTTTGCCACAATATTCACAGTTTTTAAACTGCCTATTATGTATATTCTGCATATGATGCCTAAAATTACTCAACGATTTAATTATGATACCACAAATGTCACATTTCGCTTCTTTATTTGGATGTGTTCTTAAGTGCGATCTCAATTTTGTACTTTCTATAAGTTCCTTACATATAGGACATACTGATTTATTATTATCATACAAAACACAGTTTCCTTTGTGATTTTCTAAATCGTGATGTGTTGAGAATTTGCCGGAACATGTTTTGGAAGAATATTCATCACATTTATCGAGTTTCAATTTCAAATGCTGTAAGTTGTGTTGTAGAAATGAATAGCTGAAACAAGAAACAAATTTTGTTAAATATATTATGTGCCTTAATATAAATGTCATCTTATTTTGTAGGATAGTCAAAATATAAATATTCTTCATCTATTCTATCTATAATGCTAACAAAAAGGAAAAAAAATGAAATAAACATTGAGATAATATTACTATACGTATGGAGGAGACACCACGAACAAAATCTGTGCGCCATTTTTTTGCTCTAACTAAGTTTTAAAAATTATTATCTAGTTAGGTTCTTACCGATGAAAGTTATTCCTTTGCACATTTCCGTATTATTTGTATTATTTGTGCAATATCACACGAAGGCATATTTGATGCGTTTCACTTTAAAACCATTAAAAAAACCGCTCAAAATACGCCATATGGCGTATGTTGAGCAGAACATAAGTGATGTAGGCGGTGTCGTCTCCATATATGTATATCTCAATGGAAATAAAATGATATTAATATCAAAAGCATTATTACCAAAAGAGAATCAACAAACATAAATACATAGCTTTTTATTATAATATGCTACTTATATAATAAAGGCAGTGTGTAAGACAGTATGGTTTATGTTTGATACTCTTTCACAGATAGGATTCTGATGATACTTGGTAGAGAGGTACTAAAATAACACATCCATACTAATATTATAAATGCGAAAGTAACTCTGTCTGTCTGTCTGTTACTCAATCACGCCTTAACTACTGAACCAATTTGCATGAAATTTGGTACCTATAGAGATATTTTGATATCCGAGAAAGGACATAGGATAGGTTTTATCCCGGAAATCCTACGGAAACGGGTTTTTCTTTGAAAACGCGGGCGACGCCGCAGGCGGAAAGCTAGTATTCTATAGAAATAGTTATTCTTATGGTTCCACTGTAACTAGTGGAAAAATATTTAAATACTAGCTGTGCCCCGCGGTTTTACCCGCATTGCTCTGCTCCTGTTGGTCTTAGCGTTATGATACATAGCCTATAACCTTCATCGATAAATGGGCTATCAAACATTGAAAGAATTTTTCAAATCGGATCAGTAGTTCCCGAGATTAGTGCATTCAAACAAACTCTTTAGCTTTATAATATTAGTATAGATAAATATACAAACCTATTGGGAAATATTCCATCACAGAGAGAACACAGTCTTGGTGCTTCAACTATCAAATCTTCATAATTAGTTATCACCACAAAGTTCTCTTTATGCAATAATTCTACGTCTATTGTTATTTCACCTTCATTTTTAGGTGTAATTGTGTTTGTGTCATCTGTGTCGACAAATTCAACTTTGACTTCATACGGACAATCTAATTTATTTATTGTTGTCATATTTTAACTGTTTGAAAAGCTGGCGAGCCTGGGCAAGACTGAGCGCCGACTGAGAGATCTGGAAGAAAATACTGGACCAGACCAATGCCCTCTCGCGGCTGTAGAGCCTCCTTTTCTACCGGTTGGTCTCCTGAAAATTATTTTTTAGGAATTATTATTTTATGAGGCTTTACAGATTCAAATATAAATAAGTTTTTGTCTTATTTCCATACCTCTATCTTGTTTTAAATCAGTTCAATAGATTTCGACTGAAATACCTAACGTATTTGTTTTTTTGAAGAAAAACTTCATGCGCGTTGAGAATAAAATTTCAAGGTTTAATTTCAAAGTTGCGTCATGGAAATACTGTCACGTCATTGAGTGAGGCGACATTTTTGGTATCCGTATCTTTGAATCTTGCTAAAGAAATGCCAAAGAAGTTTCACTTCTGAGAGGTGGGCACACACGCTCTTTTTATATTAGTAGTATTATTACCTTGTATACCTCCTTTTACTTTTACCTCCTTTTGCTGAAAATATTTGTCAGTAAATATAAATTTTATTGAAATTTACATTTTACAACTGTAAAAATGAAATTGAGTTCGTAGTTTTGACTGTCGGTCACTGACCTGAGTGTTTGACAGTGACACTGTGGTCCATAGAGTAACTTATACATATGGTCTGTGACACAAAATAAGTGAAATGACACTTGACAGAGCTAATAATTGTCAATGACGGAATCCTTTTTCTCCTTGGCAACACGATTTACAACTGAGAATGAGCTAATTTACGAAAATATAGTTCTAAGTTCGTTGTTGTATCTCGCATCAACCTAGAATAGAAATAGAAAGCTAGATAAGCGGCTAAACATTGATAGAGGATCACAATGGTATTATAAGTAAAAAGGTTTATTTATTAATTAGCGCTCCGGAAGTGGCAAGTCACAATAATACAATATAACTTTCTTGGCATTTTACTCCTGTTATCTATTTTACTCTTGATTTTACTGTGATTTTACTCATGATACGTATACGATTTGTATCGTACAAATTGTATGGATACGTATTTGAATCATGCCATGCTTAGATTACAAAATAAAAGACAGATGGAGCGATGCCGAACTAAACCGAAAGATTTATCGTCATTTCCATAAAGCTATGTGTGCTGTCATTTCGCCGCTGCACTGTACGAACACGGTGCTTCTGTGTGCGTGTTATGTTACCAGATAATGAAAAATTTCCCAAATTTTTGCCCGACTACGGAAGAAAGAGGGTTATGTTTTTCGAGTGTAGGTGTATGTATAATATTTCTTTGACACGCCCTGCAGTATAAACTGTTGGATCGATTTTGAGTTGTGACTTGTGAGGTGTCATTGCAATCATCTGAATTATGAAGGTAGCTGTGGTGGTAGTGACGTAGGCTACATAAATTATTAGCAGTCATGTTTTAATTTTTATTTTAATATAAATTCGGGTTTTTGATATTATTTTATAATATTGTAAAAATTATTTTGTTACATAAAGCACCTATCTACTAAAGTTATACATGGACAAAATAATTTTATTCAATTTTTATTAAATAAATTACATGAAATTTATTAAATAAATTACATTAAATTTATTAAATAAATTACATTAAAAAAAGTTTTTATTTTTCAAAACATATGAATGCGAATAGCGGTAGTTTTTAGTCGAGAATGCGGGACATTTTATTTTCATCATATCCATCATGGAGTTCACATGAATTAAATCGCAAGCGAAAACGACGCTTTTTATAAAAGTAACAAAAAAATGTATAATGCTTTTTAAAATAATCTAATAATGACCATGAACTTTTATTGCACTATACAAATAATCACATTCACGATCGAAAAATCCAACAGCACTACTCCGAATATCTTTTAACCATTTTACCCCTAAAAATGGCAAATTCATTTTCAAAATACTGGCAGCATACGTTGAAGTTTTGAATTCCTTCGTATTTGTAAAATTATTATTTGTATACAAAATTAAATAAGCCAAATAATCTACAGAAAATCTGTAAAACGATGTTTTATCTTTTTGCTTGTTTTCGGGAACAAGTTTTACAGCGTTTTAATATCACAAGACAGCATTTTTTTACTAAAATATCAAACCCCTTTTGACGTATTGCATGACACTAGAATCGCTATAGCACTAGCGGAGGAACGTATTCGTTTTTGATTTCGTATTTTCTTTGACAAGGGCGATGAATGATTGACATGCTCCATCTGTATTTTATTTTGTAATCTAAGATGCCATGTTATTTTGTCGTCAAACCGTGTGTGCGTGTTGGCGTAATGCAGTCTCCCCTGAGAAGCCCTGAGTATAATATATAATTATGTTCTATATTTATTTATTTGGTCAACCAACATTTGTTTACAAAGATTCTTAAAATATAAATAATACATATTGTAACAAATATTATGTTCTTGTAAAAAAATAACAAATAATTCATTTATATGAATAAATAAATAATATAAATTGTGAAAAACGCGCCAATTTATTATCTCATTTAAAAATCCTTTTGAATTTTGCCGCTCTTTAAAATCGACACTATTCTTACTTATTACATCTATACTAATATTATAAAGCTGAAGAGTTTGTTTGTTTGTTTGTTTGTTTGAACGCGCTAATCTCGGGAACTACCGGTCCGATTTAAAAAATTCTTTCGGTGTTAGATAGCCCATTTATCGAGGAAGGTTATAGGCTATATATGATCACGCTACGACCAACAGGGGTGGAGCCACGGGGGTGAAACCGCACGGAGCAGCTAGTCTTATATATATATATACCTATATAAAATTTTCCTTGGTCACGGCATCACGCGTGAACGGGTGGACCGATTTCGATAATTCTTTTTTTTATTATATTCCTTGAAATACGAGGATGGTTCTTATGTAGTATGTAGAGAAAACGTAAATATGTACCACGGGCGAAGTCGGGGCGGAACGCTAGTAATATATAAAATAATTAATATTTTAGGAATTAATAAAAGACATATATTAAGAAACATTTATTTTATTTACCCTAATAATACTTTTCCTCTAAATTCCAATACT
Organism: Colias philodice; assembly: GCF_061535455.1. Classification (NCBI taxonomy): domain Eukaryota; kingdom Metazoa; phylum Arthropoda; class Insecta; order Lepidoptera; family Pieridae; genus Colias; species Colias philodice. The sequence continues at coordinate 5,282,414 of NC_143114.1, read as the reverse complement.
TCAATACTGAAATTCATTATAGGTAAACCAGAATCTGATGGCAATTAGGGAAATCAAAATTTTGAGTGTGCAACCCTAGGGAAAATGGACTGAACGATCTTGATACCTACTGCTTATTTTTTAGTTTGTTCTTAATATCATTAGTCACATTACATAAGTGGACAATACTGTACTTAATAATGAGATATCCACTTAATATTATATAGGTACATACTTACATGTATAATATACATATTACTTTTATACAGGTAATACATATTATTATTTACACATACCTATATTTGTATGTTCATTATTACTATGCCATGTGAAAATATCGATGTTATATCGATCTTATATCGATAGAAAACTAGCCTGCTTATAATTTTTTATAAAATAAAATAAAAATAAAATAAAACTATGTTTATTTTCGTAAGTATTAACAGATACACACATTATAAAATTTACTTGGACAGCTTGGACTTGACGAATAGCCGTATTGGAAACTCCTGTAATATGTTTTCATAAAATTATATTCCAATCAACAAACAATATTATAGTTACCTACATATAATATTTTTTAATTGAAAGTATCAAAGCGGGTAAGTCCAATTTACCAATAAAATCTTCTAAATTGAAAATTGTGATGTGTTTGACCCTTCTTCATCAAATATTTTTCTATACACATTATAAACAACACCTCTTGCTTGTGATCACAGCGGCTTTTTCGACATTTTCGAAGATTTTTTAGACAAAATCCTAAAAATTATTCATCAACTGCAAAAAAGACAAATAATTTGACAACCAATTTGATAGTTGTCAAATAAGTTGCCACATGAAAATCTTTTATTTCTTAAATATAAATATGCCATCAGATTCTGGTAGACCTATAACAATAAAACATAAAATTGATTCATTTAAATTAATTATAATTATTATATGTAACAAATTACATGTATATTAAATAAGTATCACCTCTTGACTTAGTTTAAAATCTTTAATTTCTAACGGTCTTACTAATAAAAGTTACCCATTGGCTTTGCAATGGATTAGTTATTGCAATAACCTGTCTTGTTTTTATGATTGACATTTCATGTGAGCAAGAGCAGGACACAGCTATGGTAGAAAATAGTAGAAATTTATTCATTGTTTAACTTTTTATTAGTAAGGCCGTTAAAGTATATTATAACGCAGTTCATTAAAGAAACGAATCTACAATGGCGGCGCTTATCAATCCTCTCGCTTACACACGGCCGTACGGCATGCAAAAAAATATGGAAAAATACAATCACTAAAATGTATTTGATTTTTCCCTATAATAGTTTTTATCATAAATTTACAATGACAATTATGCATTTGCGAAAGTAAATAATGTTTTATTGGAATTTGACAAAATATGTTCTCTGGGAAAAGTTGTTCAGCTTTATGGCAGTTTATGGGCTCATTACAAATATTATGGGGATTTTGCATTGAGATATACATATATGGAGACGACACCGCCTACATCACTTATGTTCCGCTCAACATACGCCACATGACGTATGTTGAGCGGTTTTTTTTAATGGTTTTAAAGTGAAACGCATCAAATATGCCTTCGTGTGTTTTACGATATTGCACAAATAATACAAATAATACGGAAATGTGCAAAGGAATAACTTTCATCGGTAAGAACCTAACTAGATAATAATTTTTAAAACTTAGTTAGAGCAAAAAAATGGCGCACAGATTTTTTCGTGGTGTCTCCTCCATACGTATAGTAATATTATCTCAATGGGATTTTGTTACATTCTGTATACGTAAATATGATAATTCATTTATATGTATACACAAATACCATAACAAAAAGTTTGTCAACAAACAATTTGAAATAATTAATAAAATAATTATCCATTTACGTGATTTTTTTTTTTTTTTCTGCTGACTCTACCATACGCCAGTGTCAGCTTTAGCCGCCATTGAAGATTCGTTTCTTTAATGAAACGCAATATACTTGCGTAAAATCAAATACTATCTTAAAGATATATAGAATAATAATAATCAGTATATTCTCTTCCAAAAAACATAAAAATTATATCAACTTTCATGTTTATCTGTAGAATGTGAAGTTTTCATATGTTTACGCACACTGTATGGCGATTTAAAAGTTTTACCACATATTTCACAGTTATGCCCATTCCCACTATAATGCACCCAAGTCAAATGACTCTTAAGCGTCTGATTATTTTTAAATGTTGAATCACATAAACCACATTTGAGAGGTTTACATTTTTCTACATGTGCTATGAGATTCTTCTCCAATTTAAAAGAATTAGAACACCTAAAACATTTATATTGAAAATCCTTGGTTTGCTTGGTTTTCAATTTTTCATGAATATACGACTTGTGGTTTTCCATATTTTCGACTGAATTAAAATGTTTGCAACACAGATCGCACTTCACTTTTTCGTGACTATGAACTTTTTTTATATGAACGCTGTAATAACATAGTCTAATACTTTTGTCACAATATTCACAGGTTTTAAACTGCCTATTATGTATATTCAGTATATGATGCCTAAAATTACTCAATGATTTGATTATTACACCACAGATTTCACATTTCGCTTCTTTATTTGGATGTGTTCTTAAGTGCGATCTCAATTTTGTACTTTCTATATGTTCCTTACATATAGGACATATTGATTTATTATTATAATCATATAAAATACAGTTTATTTTGTGGTTTTCTAAATCGTGATGTGTTGAGAATTTGCCGGAACATGTCTTGCAAGAATATTCGTCACATTTATCGAGTTTTAATATCAAATGCTGTAAGTTGTGTTGTAGAAATGAATAGCTGAAATGAAAAACAAATTTTGTTAAATATTTGATGTGCAGACTTTTGAGCCTTGATATAAATGTTACTTATATTTTATTGTAGGATAATCAAAATATTAATATTGAAGCATCAAAAATGGTAACATAAGGATAAAAAAATATAGTTGAAATAAGATGATATTAATATCCAAATTATGCTAAAAATAATAAAACATAGTTATTTATTATTACCAAAAGAGAATCAACAAACATAAATACATAGCTTATTATTATTATATGCTACTTATATATAATAAAGGCGAAAGTTTGTAAGATTGTATCCATTCATGTCTGTTACTCTTTCACATGAAAGCCTCTGATAGGATTTTGATGATACTAGGCACAGATGTACTAAAATAACACATATTCTGTGGGAAAATATTTAAATACTAGTTGTGCCCCATGGTTTTATCCGCATTGCTCCGCTCCTATTGGTCTTAGCGTGATGATATATAGGGATTATAGGGCTATCTAACACTGAAAGAATTTTTCAAATGGGACCAGTAGTTCTTGAGATAAGCGCATTAAAACAAACAAACTCTTCAGATTTATAATATTAGTATAGATAAATACAAACCTATTGGGAAATATTCCGTCACAGAGAGAACACAGTCTCGGTGCTTCAACTATCAAATCTTCATAATTAGTTATCACCACAAAGTTCTCTTTATGCAATAATTCTACGTCTATTGTTATTTCACCTTCATTTTTAGGTGTAATTGTGTTTGTGTCATCTGTGTCGATAAATTCAACTTTGACTTCATACGGACAATCTAATTTATTTATTGTTGTCATATTTTTACTGATTGAAAAGCTGGCGAGCCTGGGCAAAGGACCTGGAATCTGGAAGAAAATACTGGACCAAACCAATGCCCTCTCGCGGCTATAGAGCCTCCGTTTTTACTGATTTGTGTCCTGAAAATTAATTTTAAGGAAATATTATTTTATGGGGCTTTACAGCTTCAAATATATAAAAATAGTGTTATAACTTCGTCTTATTTCTATCCTCTCTATCTTGTTTTCAATCAGTTCAATACTTTTGACTTGAAATACCTATTTGTTTCTTTGAAGAAAAACTTCTTATGCGCGTTGAGAATAAAATTTCAAGGTTGCGTCATGGCAATACCGTCACGTCATTGAGTGAGGCTACGATTTTGGTATCTTTGAATCTTGCCAAAAAAATACCGAAGAAGTTTCACTTCTGAGACGTGTGCTCGGCAAACACGCTCTTTTTTTATTGCCTTATTAGTAGTATTATTACCTTATATACTATTCTCATTTTACTGAAAATATTTGTCGGTAAATATAAATTTTATTGAACTTTATAACTGTAAAAATGAAATTGAGATCGTATAATAGTTTCTGTCGGTCACAGACCTGAGTGTTTGACAGTGACACTGTGACACAAATGTGAAATGACAGAGCAAGTAATTGTCAATGATTAGGGAATCCTTTTTATCCTTGGCAACACGATTTACAAAATGAGAATGAGCTAATTTACGAAAATATAGTTCGTTCGTTGTTGTATCTCGCATCAACATAGAATTGAAATAGAAAGCTAGATAAGCGGCTAAATATTGATAGAAGATCACAATGGTATTAAAAGTAAAAAGGTTTATTTATTAATTAACGCTCCGGAAGTGGCAAGTCACAATATGACTTTCTTGGCATTTTACTCCCCCCCCTAGTCAAGTGGCTTTCTGTTAGCGTAGCGTTCAATAGAATAGACTACTAATGTATGAGATTGACGTAACCTGTAGATACGTTTATCTACAGCCTACGTCAATCTCTCTCAATCGTCAATCTCTTGGTATTGGCATGCATCTACGTGAATTGTCATGCTGCATGAACGTCTAACAATCCATACTAATATTATAAATGCGAAAGTAGCTCTGTCTGTTACTCAATCACGCCTAAACTACTGAACCAATTTGCATGAAATTTGGTATGGAGATATTTTGATACCCGAGAAAGGACACAGGCTACCTTCTATTGCGAAATATGTACCACGGGCGAAGCCGGGGCGGACCTCTAGTATCAAATATATTATAATGCATTTTTAATTTTTATACAGTTCGCTTCTAGCCCGAATATAGTGCATGAAACACTCTAAACTTTTGCATGATGACTTACCCCTCGTTTTCACCAAGAAACAAGTTAAAAACTAGTTTGATACAAAACTTGTAGAATACTTTTCAAAACATAATTATTTATTTTACACATGTATTGAGACTGTCTCAAACATTCTTTCGTTCACACTTTGTAGCCAACAAGTATTTATACAAGTATAAAACACATTTGCGTTTACACTGAAGTCTGTGACATGGTAGAACTTGTCTGATCCATTGATAGCGTTCTCACCTACAAAACACAGTCGTGGTTTAGATAAGTATTGTTTATTTTATTGCAATTTCTGTATAATACTAGTAACAAACAAGTTTTAAACTGTATCCATGTTTGTTGGATAAAGTTTTCAACATACATACATATCACAAGTTTTTTTTTTTAAGTAATAGAAGTTATAAAAGTAGGTACGACTGAATTTGTCTCGAATTCTACAAGTATTGCTACAACAAAAACAAGAGATCATAAACATGTAGGCAACTTAGATCAGGCAACTAGAAGTTTTCAACCAACAAGTTTCATATAAGTTATCCTACATGTATCAAATTTTGTATACAACATGTTTTACACATGTCTATGAGAAACGAAAACATTGCATCAAATTTGTAAAATACATGTATTATACTTTGGTGTAAACGAGGGGTTATAGAAGTAAGCTTGTTCCATCTTAATAGACCATGAAAAATTACATTTAACAAAGATGAATCCAGTCCAACCTTTTGAACGGACGATTTATGGAAGCTGATGGTGAACTAACAAAAAAAAAACAGATAACTCTTAGATATTTTTTTTTATTGGGTCTGAATCTGAATCTGGTGTATATTTCGGATGTTATAAAATAAAAAACAACAAATACTTTATCAGTTTTATTAAACAATTCATTTATTTACACAATATACAGAAACACTGTTTAAAGAAATAAAAAATAAATATTAAATACACTATAACAAAACATTGCTTATTCCAAATAGAACAAAAAAATATAAATGCTTTAAAAACAATAATATATGAGAGACCATTTCTTGTTTTTTTTATGAGACATGAATTAAAATGAAAGGCCATTTTTATCAAATTAAACGAACGTACCATATTGGTTAAAATGTCACAAACGCTCAGTAGATGGCGTGGAGTGTCCACATTTACACTGAAAATCATTGGTGTAATAAAAAAATACGTGTGGCACTCGAGGACTGCCGTGGTAAAGCTATTACATAGCATCGCATCGCTGTGCCGGTTGGAAAGGGGGTGTTAGGTTTTTTCGTTACGGAATTTTTACATTCTGTCGCCGCGCTCAGTCTGAGATAAAAGCTATGATAGCTTATTTATTTATTTATTTATTTGGAGAACACACAGGTACAATTACAAATATAATAAGATAGAGTTTGGCTAACGAAAGATGAGACTGGCTTTTTATTTCGAAAATTTATATGGCAACACTTATAATTACGTAATTGTCAATAAAACCTGAGTTGTTGATGTGTCAAAGTGAAAATTATTTCCGCGATTTTAGTGATTTCTAATTGAAAACGAGACGAAAACATTGAAAAGCGACTTAAAAAAGGTTCTTTTTACTGTGATTAGTAAATTTGAAAAGAAACAAGTTGAAAGAGATGTAGTTTTCAAGGAAAAACAAGAGTGTTTACGTGAAATATCTCAATGCATTGTTAAGTGTGACTTTGATATTTTGATACTATTCATTTTGATTGCATTGTTTAATATTTATTATTTTGCAGGTAATATGGATGATACCAATAGTTCAGTTATAAACTATTCAAGCAACAATAAAAAAAATTGAATGATTTGTTTCGTTCAAAATGTTTAAAGACACAAAATCAGTATCTTGACGAGATTTCTTCTATGACCGGACCATGTTATTCGTGTTGAAGATAGTATAAAAAACGAGATGGAATAACTGCAGAAATGGAAGAGTTCATAATAAGAGTCAGAGATAATGATAGTGATTCTTACTATTCACTCGCGGTTGAATTTTTAGATTTAATATGATTATATTGATTAAACAAACTTTAATTGTATTTTTATTGTGTTTTTTCTTGCTTTCATTCGGTGTTCTTTTTTGTCTATCTGTATCACTTAACTGTACTATATTACATAAAACAATATTAAACAGATGAAGAGTTTGTTATTTTTTTTTGCTCGTAAGAGAAAATAATAAATAAAAGTATTAAAACTATATTTCCAACTATAACCTAGTTTGCCATATGTTGATTTTTTGAATTTGGCGCCTTTTTCCAGTCTCATCTTTCGTTAGCCAGACAATAGCATTATTGTAACATTCGGCTATTAAATCTAAATTGCACCCTCAACGTCTCACTGTGTACATATTAAATACATAAAATAACAATAACAGAACAAATCAGAATCTATAGCAAACAGTTGTCTAAACAACTAGACTCACAACCGTCTATTAAAAGGTTATCAAAATATGTCCGAGCGGCGTTGCATAAAAGTTTCATTCAAATTAGCACCTTATTTCGTAGCAGTAATGCTCAAAGTATACGCTCATCGAAACTCTGCTTAATATACGCGTAGACAGAGTTTTGGTTGGAACGATTTGTGAGTGTGAGTACAGTTGTTTATTGTACGTCAATACTTAAAACAGAATAACTACGATAAATCAGAAGAATCCCGTCTTACGATATAATAATTCGTATACTTTGAGCATTACTGCTACGAAATAAGGTGCTAATTTGAATGATTCTTCTGATTTATCGTACCTACTATTTTTACAATATAAGAAATTTACATGCAAAATAACTCCGTCTCACTCGCACGCTTTTACATTAGTTTGTATATAAGAGATATGAATATACTTCTATAACTTGGTATTTCATTTCTGTACTAATTAAGACGTAAAGCCTCTTTTTGGACTGTGATATACAAATATGTGCTTTATCTTAGTAGAAATACAGTCTAAAATATTTTAAGTACATAATATAGTATGTAGCTTACTATTGTCTACTTTTGATATTAACAGCTCTAAATCTATAGAAATTGCTAGAACCATAGAACGGGTACCCATCCCTAATCTGACCGGACTACGTCTAGCTTAACTTGCTTATAAAAAAACTGTAAATCAGATGTCATTTTGGGCTAAGAGAAATTGTCATAAGATATTTATTTCAATACAGATAAATAATAAATATCCTTATTTTTATAGATAAAAAAAATCATATTTCGTTTGACTATATTATGTATTACATATATGTATTATTATAGAGATCTCAATTCTCTGGCAAGAAGTTATAGATAACTGGAAGAGAATGCTTCTTAACGATTATTCCGTATTTTTATTTTCATACACATTATATTTTCTGTATCTCATATGTATGTACAATATAGAATAATTAATGGAACTAATACATCTTTATAGTACAGTTATTTCAAGAAAAACAATATTTTTAATTATAAAAAAAGACGCGTGGCACTCGGGGACTGCCACGGTAAAGCTATTGCATGCTATGCCTTCAAGCCACACCTCCGCGCCCGTCGGAGTGGGGAGCGTCAGATTTTTCGTTACTAAATTTCTGGATTCGGTCCCCGCGCTCAAGGCCCGCAATTTTAGGGTTCCGTACCCAAAGGGTAAAACGGGAACCCTATTACTAAGCCCCCGCTGTCTGTCTGTCTCAAGACTGTATCTCATACAGCCTGGAGACAGACAGACAGCTCGTGATAGCTAGCTAGAAATTTTCACAAATCATGTATTTCCGTTGCCGCTATAACAACAAATACTAAAAATTAAAAAAAATAAAACATTAATGGGGGTCATCATAGTACGGAACACAGACAACCCCAAAAATTAAGTCATGTAGTTTTCGTATATAGCCTCAACGTTTTACTTCCCTAGAGATAAGCAACCGAGCCTTTAAAACAAATAAATCAAAAACATTTATTCTTAAGTTTATTATTTATTATTACTTACAAGTGCCTAAACCTACTAATTGCAATATCCTACTAATTTATAAGTGCGTTGTTTCTATCAGTCATAATTATTTTTAAATTACTTTAGAATAAAAACATTCTACATAAATTCAAAGGAATCATCTACAAAATTGACAATTTCGTTCAAAGGGACCGAAATTTGAATAATTTGTTAATTGATTCACATTCCTAGCTTTTCCGTTGAATGGCTGAACACCATTCAGGCAATTAATTGAACAGCTGATTAGGCTAGTTGCCATAAAAATATTAATAGAACATTCCTGTTTTTTTTTAAAGAAAATATAATATTGTTAGACGTAACTTTTGATTTAATATTTTTTGTCACTATTTCCTGTCAAAACATGTTTAGCTGTCGAAAACTATAAATTGCCGCTTTCCTTTTAATCGTGGCGCATTCGTACGAATCGTGCCTAGGGGCTCGGACGTTGTTTATACGACGTTTGACCCAACTACCCTCACTTTATTAATAGTCGTTGACTTGCTGTGTTTTGTTATCAACTGTCTACATCAATTAGGCAGTTGTGTAGAATCGCAGTACATTCTTATTAAATTCAAACTAATATTTAATCTGGCACCCCGTATAATCTCTTATATACCTAACTTGGCAAGTTGGTGTGAAAGGGATAAAAAACATACAGGCGTCATTCAAGGTCATATTTTCTTGTTACAAGTTAATGGTCATAGTGCAATCTCCAGTGTATTAGATATAAGCTTCTTGGCCATTACAATATATTATATACTCTTCTAACCTACAATTTGACACCTTCCACAGATGATAAATATCCACAGACAAATAAGTTACAGACCTTTAATAATCTATGATATTTCTCCACAACCCTAATAACTACATCTAATTTCTTGTAAGGTATTATTGCGTTCAATTTTTTATTTATTGTACTAAACCCTTATGTTTCAAGAAATTTACGATTGGAAAGCTTTTTAAAGAATTTTAGAGAAAATATTGCATATTTTTGAGAAATTTATACAAAAGTCAGACTATGAATTTAGAGTTAAAATTGGATTTGTAATTATTGGAATCTGTGTCTTTGTTAAACTTGTTCTAAATAAATCAATTACTTTCAGAGCTAAGACATTGTAAATGCGTGTTGAGTATCACTACATAGCATAAAACAAAGTCGCTTTCTCCGTCCCTATGTCCCTATGTACCTATGCTTAAATCTTTAAAACTACGCAACGGATTTTCATGCGTTTTTTTAATATAAAAAGTGATTCAAGGGGAAGGTTTATTATATAATTAATTAGGTTTTGAGGGATATATTAATCTCTTTTTTGTGTCTATCTGTTTGTCCCGTCTAATCGTTGTATCAGATGCACGGATATTATCGCGATATTTCCTTTAGTAGTTTTACGCTATAAAGATTAATTTGCTCAAAAATACAAAAAAATGTCATAAACGCAAACAAAGCCGTGCAAATCAGCTAGTTAAGATATCAGTCTATAGGACAACTTGAAGTATTATACACCACTTATAGAAATGTAATAATATCTATACATAATATATAAAAAAACTACGTTAAAAAAAACCGACTTCAAAAACGGAAAAGTAAGAAATAAAAAATATTTGATATTATCTACTATATAAAAATAAGTCGGGTTTTCCTTCCTGACGCTATAACTCCAGAATGCACGAACCGATTTCCACGGTTTCGCATTCGTTGGAAAGGTCTCGGGCTCCGTGAGGTTTATAGCAAAGAAAAAGTGTCTCTGGTGGCGAAACGGAGTTCGCCCGGTTTGCTAATCTTTCTTATATATAAAAATGAATCGCAAAATGTGTTGGTAAGCGCATAACTCGAGAACGGGTGGACCGATTTCGATAATTCTTTTTTTATTATATTCCTTGAAGTACGAGGATGGTTCTTATGTAGAGAAAACGTAAACATGTACCACGGGCGAAGCCGGGGCGGACCGCTAGTTTATTACTAAATATTATTTAGTTGTTCTATTTACTAAAAAGGTTTGATGTCGGTGCCAAGTCAATGTAAAACTTATGTAGGTAGTAGTTTTGATTTCATAATGACCGGTTTACACTAAACCAGTCAACCGATTTTGAAACCAACTTCATTTTATATTTTTTCTAGAAGGTTCATATGCATAATCTTTCTACCTAAAAATTCTTCAAGTAAATAAAGATATTTCATATTCATGTCACCAAAAAATTTCGTTTCTTGCTTTTTATGCTACAAGCATCTAAATTATACTATTACTTATTACGCTGCAATAATTAAATTTCAAAATTCGGTGATATTAATATCTATTTACAATTAATGATCTTTCATCATCAACATATTTAATTTTAAACCTTATATAATTTTAAAAAGTACCTACTAATTAATATTTTTTCTGTTATTCTATTGTATATGTATTATGACAATATATAATATATAATTGTAATTCTGAAGAATTCATTTAAACTGAAATTTTAATATTTTCTACGTAATATGATATACATAATACAATAAATAACGACATATAAATAAAAATAAATACATTCCTTAGACACATAAAACTGAAAGAATAGAATAAATTCGATCGCTCTGGCGGGTCACGAGTGGCTGAGTTGGTCAGGCATCCGCCCCGGAATGGCGAAAGGATGCGGGTTCGAGTCCCGCTGAGTGATCGAATTTTTTCTATTATTTATAAATCAAAATTTATAAAAATAAATATGCCAAGAAATTATTGCCAGAGGTAAACTAAATGAACATCCGATATTATACAAAAAAATAAGTTTTGAAGTAAAACTTCTATAGGCGCGTTGAGAGTAAAATTTCAAGGTCGCGTCATGGCAATACCGTCAATTCATGGAGTTAGACGATTTTGGTATCTTGCCAAAGAAGTTTCACTTCTGACACGTGTGCTCTTTTTTTTAACTATAATATTTTTTATTTAATATTCATCAGCCATAATTAAAACAAATAATGCAGTCCATCCAGTAAATGGTTTACAACCGGACCCTTTGCCATCTTGGTCCGAATACTGCTCCCAGAGGTACCCCGTCCTTTTGTATTGGTTTATTATGTTACCTATTACGAAAAAGAGGGTAATGTTTACGTGAATTGGTTGTAATTGTTGGTATTTTGAATAAATTATTAGAATGGGAAGGAAACTTTGATGAATAAAGATTATTAATTAATATGAGACACTGAGTCACTCGGTCAAAAGCCTTAAAAGAGTAAAGAGATGTGGATATTTCTTTTAAATAGGTAAAATAAATAGAATGGAAAAAGAAACATGTATTTAATTTTTGTTAATGATGTGGGAATCGAACCCGTATAATATTCAAGGCCAAAAAAAAATTGTACATACAGCCGAAAAGGAGGATTTCATGAGCAATCAAAAATTAATCGAATTTTTTTATCAAAAACACTGTATAACTTTCTGAATTAGGAACAAGTTATTATCATAGAAAAATAAGGGCCTGTCCACACTCACCCATTATATTTTGCTTCAGTCTTCTGTGTTTTAGGGCCGATACATACATGTAGATGGTTACAAACTTAAGGGCTTTTACACAGGGTCTTTTCACTATAATATAAAGGCCATGTCCACACTCACCCACAACATTTTTCTTCAGCCTCCTATGCAGATCGTCAGCTTTACCCGCATAAGGCCCTTCCACACTAGCGTAGTGTTTAAGGGCCGATACAGCTAGATAATTAATGTTTATCCACACTTGGCCGCGCCAGTATGGAGGATCGTGCTCTGTGTTCCTTTTCATATATAGAGGCGCTGATTTTGATAGTGACCTGAAGATTATAATTTTATGATTTAAAAAAAATGTTTTAAGTTTGTAATTAACGTGTTTTAATCTATTCTAATATTATAAAGCTGAAGAGTTTGTTTATTTGAACGCGCTAATCTCAGGAACTATTGGTCCGTTTTGAAAAATTCTTTCGGTTTTAGATAGCCCATTTATCGAGGAAGGCTATATATCATCTCGCTAAGACCAAAAGGAGCGGAGCACTGCGGGTAAAACCGCAGAGCACAGCTAGTACAATAATATAATGAGACCTGGAAAGTAGTAACATATGTATATACATTATTTAATGGTTTTTCCTTGAGCACTATTAATTATTATATAAAAGAACGAATTGATATTATTATTTGTTGTATAAAAAATAGGTTCAACCGATTTTAATGGGACTTGGAAGACAAAATTATGTATAGTTTATATCAAATATCGGATTTGTAAAATGAAATATTTTTCAAATCCGATCCAATTTGAAATTATAGTGTAAGTATTATTAATAATTTTGTAGCGACCAGAAAAATATTTGTATATTTTATAATTTACTTTGTGAGTAAGAAGATTATTAATTAGGGACAGGCATGCCCTCTTAACTATAATTTTCACAATATACTTTATAAAAAATATAATTAACTTACCTTAAACCATAAGGAGACCACAATAAGTCCGGTTTGTCCAACATATCAAGAATTTTGCCCAATTTCACACTTTTCGGACTCAGCACTTTGAGTAACATTGGAAAGAGAGAGATGTAGCCTGCGAAAGAGATATATGATGGCGTGACATTTAAAGATTATTATATAAGAATGACTGTTTTGAAATTAATAAGCGTGTGTGCTGGGCACGTGTCAGAAGTGAAACTTTGGCAAGATTGAAAGATACCAAACTCGTCGCCTTATGCTGGGGCCACACTAACGTCTAACGTCTAATGCCCTTTATCGCGATAATTATTCCGATAATTTTTAAGGCGTTAAGCGGGTGGCTACACTTGAACGGTCAACGTGAATGCCGATTGTTGGCGATAAAAACGGCGTTAATTTTACTAAAATTCTAGCAAGATGGACGTAGTGTGACCGCTTCATTGCGTTAATTCTCGCGATAAAGCTATCGCCTCGCCAAACGGCAATGTTAATGCCGTTGTTAAATAATACTGGCTACACCTAAAGTTAACGTCCATTATCGCGTTAATTAATGGCATTTCCCGTTAGTGTGGCCCCAGCATTACTCCATGACGTGACGGTATTGCCATGACGCGACCTTGAAATTTTACTCAACGCGCCTAAAGAAGTTAAATGATAAATAAATAAATATTTCAGGACAATTTTCACACACGGCACGAAAACCTATCCTGTGTGTGTGCTAATCCAAGTTACCCTCTATACGTGTGCTAAATTTCATTGTAAATGGTTCAGTAGAATTTGCGTGAAAGAGTAACAAACACACACACACATCCTCACATACTTTCGCATTTATAATATTAGTAGGATTAAAATCAAACTAAAATAAATAATAGTTTAAAAATAACTAAAAAACACGCTTTATCAAATTAGTGTATTGTCATCGGTCCTCAATAAATCTACAAAGTTTGAACGAAATCTGGCCGTTTAAAGTGGGTCAAAATCGCGCCCAAAGAAGTCGGTTACAAACAAACATACAAACATACAGGTGAAGCTAATAAAAAGCGTGTAAAAATAGTTATTTCCATACCAAAAGCGGACGTAACCAATCTCTCTTGTGGCGGGCTGGTCACAGAACGGACTACTTTCGTCACTTCATTCGGCGTTTTTGCAACTTGACGAACTAACTTCACTCCATCTGTATGTAGACCTGTGGAAAAAATAATCTATTGTTAGACGTAACTTTTGATTAAATATTTTTGTTCAAATTCAAATTATATTTATTTGCAAGAATGTAGTTACAAATTATAGATGTTTTAATTACAATATTATGTGGCTAATACATTCTACCCATTGATTGGGTGTGCAAATGTCTTGTGGATGAATAGTTATCACTATTTCTTGTCAGAACATGCTTAGCTGTCAAATATACGACGTTCGACCCAACTACCCTCACTTTGCTAATAGTCGTTGACTAGCTGCGATTTGTTATCAACTACCTACATCAATTAGGTAGCTTTGTAGAATCACAGTACATTCTTATTACATTCAAACTAATATTTAACCCGGCCTCGCGTGTAATTTCTAATACTATATTATATATTATAATAATGAAACCCGTTTTCCTTGGTCACGGCATCACGCGTGAACGGGTGGACCGATTTCGACAATTATTTTTTTATTATATTCCTTGAAGTACAAGGATGGTTCTTATGGAGAGAAAACGTAAATATATACCACGGGCGAAGCCGGGGCGGACCGCTAGTATACAGGGTGTCCCAAAAAGTAGTGATGAACGGAAGCTGGGAAGTAGAGGACCTAGAGGGCTATCCGAATCACCCCCATGTATGGTTATGCGATTTTTCGTATTTTCGGAGTTATGACCTTTTTTTCAATTTTTCACCTATCGCCGAGTACGATGATATTTTCACTCATGGTGACGTCAATTATTGCACTAGATGCTTGATTTTTTTGTGTGTGTGTGCAAATCTCGGTGTGAAAATCCATTAGTGTAAATCTCTGTTTAAATCTCGGTGTGAAAATCTCTGTGTGAAAATCTCTGTGTGAAAATCTCTGTGTGAAAATCTCTGTGTGAAAATCTCTGTGTGAAAATCTCTGTGTGAAAATCTCTGTGTGAAAATCTCTGTGTGAAAATCTCTGTGTGAAAATCTGTGTGAAAATCTCTGTGTGAAAATCTCCGTGTGAAAATCTCCGTGTGACAATCTCCGTGTGAAAATCTCTGTGTGAAAATCTCCGTGTGAAAATCTCTGTGTGAAAATCTGTGTGTAAATATCTTATTAAACGGGGAGGTATTTATACCCTGTCGAGTCTACTGTTTTTCTTGGTTTGACACTAGATGAGAAGCTACAATGGGGGACCCATGTTGCCACCACCGCTGCTAAGCTCAGCTCAGCTGCATATGCAGTTCGAAGAATAAGGCATCTCACCGATGAAGATACGGCTAGATTGGTTTATTTTAGTTACTTTCATAGCATTATGTCCTATGGAATTCTACTATGGGGCAGGGCTGCAGATATAGAAACTATATTTATATTACAGAAAAGAGCCATACGCTCTATATATAATTTACGTGCTCGGGACTCACTAAGAGATCTCTTTAAGAATATTGGTATCCTCACTGTACCATCACAGTATATATTTAATAATATTTTACATGTACACAAAAACGCGGACTTACACACAAAAGTAGGAGATAGACACTGTTATGGCACAAGGAATAGAAATAAAATTGAAATGCCATTTTATAGGTTAGCTAAAGTTAAAAATTCATTTATGGGCCAAGGTATACGTTTTTACAATAGAATTCCTCATAGTATTAAAGAGTTTAGTAGTGTTAAATTTAAAACTTATTTAAAAAATGTATTAGTTCAAAGAGCCTACTACAGCATTAAGGAATATATGGAAGATGAAAATCCATGGAGGGTTGTCGCGTAAGAATAACAGAACAGTTCTTTGGCATATTATGATAATATATAATATTATGTAGTTAGATGTAAGTAACATGTAATGTAAAATTATATTGTATATGGACATGACTTTAAAAGAGCAACTATGGAGTTTCTTGCCGGTTCTTCTCCATAGATACTGCTTTCCGAATCGGTGGTAAATTTAAAGAATGTAATGACGATTCAAAAGTGCTTCTGGAAGAAGTCTAATTGAATAAATAAATGTTTGAGTTTGAGTTTAAATCTCTGTGTGAAAATCTCTGTGTGAAAATCTCTGTGTGAAAATCTATTAGTGAAAAATCTCTGTTTAAATCTCGGTGTGAAAATCTCTGTGAAAATCTGTGTTTAAATCTCGGTGTGAAAATCTGTGTGAAAATCTCTGTGTGCAAATCTCGGTGTGAAAATCTATAAGTGAAAATCTCTGATTAAATCTCGGTGTGAAAATCTGTGTGTAAATCTCTGTGTGAAAATCTCTGTGTGAAAATCTCTGTTTGAAAATCTCTTTGTGAAAATCTCCGTGTGAAAATCTCCGTGTGAAAATCTCTGTGTGAAAATCTATTAGTGAAAATCTCTGTTTAAATCTCGGTGTGAAAATCTCTGTGAAAATCTGTGTTTAAATCTCGGTGTGAAAATCTCGGTGTGAAAATCTGTGTGTAAATCTCTGTGTGAAAATCTCTGTGTGAAAATCTCTGTTTGAAAATCTCTTTGTGAAAATCTCCGTGTGAAAATCTCCGTGTGAAAATCTCTGTGTGAAAATCTATTAGTGAAAATCTCTGTTTAAATCTCGGTGTGAAAATCTCTGTGAAAATCTGTGTTTAAGTCTCGGTGTGAAAATCTCTGTGTGAAAATCTCTGTTTAAATCTCGGTGTGAAAATCTCTGTGAAAATCTGTGTTTAAATCTCGGTGTGAAAATCTGTGTGAAAATCTCTGTGTGCAAATCTCGGTATGAAAATCTCTGATTAAATCTCGGTGTGAAAATCTCTGTGTGAAAATCTGTGTGAAAATCTGTGTGAAAATCTCTGTGTGAAAATCTCTGTTTGAAAATCTCTTTGTGAAAATCTCCGTGTGAAAATCTCCGTGTGAAAATCTCTGTGTGAAAATCTATTAGTGAAAATCTCTGTTTAAGTCCCGGTGTGAAAATCTCTGTGAAAATCTGTGTTTAAATCTCGGTGTGAAAATGTCTGTGTGAAAATCTCTGTGTGAAAATTTCTGTGTGAAAATCTCTGTGAAAATCTCTGTGAAAATCTCTGTGTGAAAATCTCTATGTGAAAATATGTGTGAAAATCTGTGTGGAAATCTCCGTGTGAAAATCTATGTGTGAAAATCTGTGTGAAAATCTCTGTGTGAAAATCTCCGTGTGAAAATCTCCGTGTGACAATCTCCGTATGAAAATCTCTGTGTGAAAATCTCCGTGTGAAAATCTCTGTGTGAAAATCTCTGTGTGAAAATCTCTGTGTGAAAATCTATGTTTGTAAATCTCTGTGTGTAAATATCTCTGTGAAAATCTCTGTGTGAAAATCTCTGTGTGAAAATGTATGTTTGTAAATCTCTGTGTGTAAATATCTCTGTGAAAATCTGTGTGAAAATCTCTGTGAAAATCTCTGTTTAAATCTCGGTGTGAAAATCTCTGTGTGAAAATCTCTGTGTGAAAATGTCTGTGTGAAAATCTGTGTGAAAATCTCTGTGTGAAAATCTCTGTGAAAATCTCTGTGTGAAAATCTCTGTGTGAAAATCTCTGTGTGAAAATCTCTGTGTGAAAATCTCTGTGTGAAAATCTCTGTGTGAAAATATCTGTGTGAAAATCTCTGTGTGAAAATCTCTGTGTGAAAATCTCTGTGTGAAAATCTGTGTGAAAATCTCTGTGTGAAAATCTCTGTGTGAAAATCTCTGTGTGAAAATCTCTGTGTGAAAATCTCTGTGTGAAAATCTCTGTGAAAATCTCTGTGTGAAAATCTGTGCCTGTCGCGAGCGCAGTCGCGAGCGATTTTCAATAAGTGACATTTGGCTTACAGTTGTGCGTAGCAGAGAGTTATATTACGTGATGGTCATATTTTACTAAACTATATGCTTATTTATAATGTCCAAACTCAAGTAGGTATATGAATTCATTCAGTATAGATACGTCACCCGGGCACGTTTTTTTATGTGATTTTATTTTTTTACGGGCCCTTGAAGTTGTGAACATACTGGGTAATTTTATCTTTCTTGGCA